>NC_056748.1:710072163-710212163 GCF_019279795.1 Protopterus annectens | reverse complement strand
AGTAAAGTAGGAGGTATTTTATTTTTTCCAAACCTTACATGCTTTGTGTCTTTATTTCCTGGATTGTTTAGTTGCTAAGGATAGCCATGAGGTAGGGTTGGCTTTGAATCTTTTTATTCTGAGGGGACTAGTGTGCTTAGCACACTAGCAAAGATTTTGCCAAACTCAGAGACAGCATCACCTAAGAAGGGAGCTTTTAGTAACTCCCAGTTATGCGATGTACATCTTTCTGCTCAGTGCACACAAACACAAATTCACAGATATAACACGGTTGGAATATTGAATGATGACCAGATTCACATACCAGTGTTAGATATTAAGTCATGCCATGTGAGGTACAGTTTCAGTTATACTGACTGCAGAGCACTCTTACATCAGTAAAACCAACTGTGCTACTCCTATAGACAACATGTTGCAGTATCAGTGAACAAGGCACAGGAGGAAGAACTTAACTGCTGAAGAAAATCATATCCTCTTGGAGGTGCTTAAGACTCATGGAAAATGTCTAATTAGAAAAGGAGGCCCTAGACAGGCAGAGTGAGATAAGGTGTGGAACCAAGTACTCATAGATATAAATGCCATTAGGAGAAAAAGAATTGTACATTGCCACAGAGTAGAAACAGAGCTAATGACACAGTGTCACATGCTGGGATTAAAGCATGGCAGAAAGCAATTGCTTGTAACAACACAGGAGGGGTTCCTTCCACTGCCCAAAGTCTGACATCTGATGAGGAGTGTGAAGACTGGTAGAGAAGAGTGAAGGCTGCCAGCCAAGCCAGGTAGAATTGTATAGATAATTCTATCATTTGTAAATATGAATGTAAACTACAGGCTTGTTGTCTTAAATGTAAAGAAATACTGTTACATGTGGAACTGGAAATAAATGTGACAACAGTGTGCTCTAATGACCAAAGTAAGGCATGTGGTGACCCTTTGAAGTAGCAGTGGTGCCAAAAAGTCTAAATGAAGAAATTTTTTCTATTGTTTTAACCAAGAGTTAAATTGCTAGATTTAAACATGCAAATGTATCATTGTTGCTCTGTTCCTGACCAGTTGCAAGATAACAAAAGGGAGATGTTAAGAATGTAAATGCAGTTAATGTGTAGCTTGGGAACACCAGGAATGTGTAAAAAGATAATGTAATGTTTACTAGAACTGCAATAGCAATTTAAACAGAGAGAATCAGAAGGCATTACGCATTTTTGTCTTGAATATCCAACTCAGCACTGCCTTATGCTCTCTTTATGTAAGTAGTATGTTAGAACTGTGTTTTCTCCTAGAATTAGCTAGGAATTAGAAAGTTTAGACTAAGTCTTTTTCTGTGATGTCAGAACTGTACTACTGATTTATTTTAAGTATTTCTGTGTGATCTCTGAACTCTTGACTAGCACTGACTGTGTAGTAGAAAGTATTGTCTTGTGGTTTTAATTATTTATTATTAAATATTTTAAAACCTTTTAACTGTGGCTGGTTTGTGTAGAGATAATTTCCCAAGTCACTCCAAATAAGCCTTGACTGATTAGTCACACTTACCAATTGGATAATAATATTGCACAGTATTATTATTATTATTTGCTTTTGTTTAACCAGGATGGTCCATTGGGCCAAGTGAACCCATTTTCAATGGAGTCCTGGGGAGAAAAGCTCCGACAAAGAATACATGTTACAGAGATAAACATTACATAGCATACAAGGCATAACAAGGTATATTTTACAATTGATAAAACTGTAAAAAAATAAATAAATAAATAAATAAAAATTAACAAATTCTTAAATCAAGATGATGTTAAGAAATTGATTATGAGTAAAATAGATGAGGTGAGGGTGATAAGAATACAGGAAGTGGAGAATGCTTATGTGGGGTGGGAGCAGGAGCATTCCCATGTGGATGTAAGGTAGAAGTGAAGTGATTTTTTAAAGGTTGGAAGGCTAGTGATGGTGCGAATGTAGGGAGGGAGAGAGTTCCATAGTCGAGAAAGAGAGGAGGTTATGTCCTGGGGGGCGAAGGGGTCTGTAGACTTCTATTAGGTTTTGATTAGTAGATCTTAGAAGTCTTTGAGTCTGGTGAATTTTAAAGGTAGTAGATAGGGAGGGACAGAGGGATGGTTGGAAAATGAGTTTGTGTGCATATGTGAGTTGGGTGTAGGAGAGGTAGTTGGGACGTTCGAGCCAATTTAGTTTATGGAGTGGTGCGCAGTGATGCGTTGAAGCTTTGTTACTAGTGGCAAATTTGGCTATTTTGTTGTAACAGGTAGATAGTTTAGTTTTTGATAGATGATTGTAGATTAGTTAAAAGTGGGGCACCATATAGGAGAGAGGGTAAGAGGAATGTGGTAGAGAGAGTGAGTTTGGTTGCTGAAGAGAGGAATCGCTTGTGTCGATAGAGCAGGCAGAGTTTTTGGTGAGTTTTTTTAATGTTTATGAGTAGATGGGACTCAAATTTAAGTTTATCGTCGATTTGAACTCCTAGTAGTTTGGTTTCAGATACAGTTCAAGTGGAGTATTATTCTGACTGGAGATGGAGAATAGTTGTCTATCAAATGTGTTGGTTTTAGTGGGGGTAAATACCATTAGTTTTGATTTAGCTGCATTAAGTGCAAGATGATTATCTTTCATCCACTGTTCTGTGGTGGAGAATGCTTCTTGAGTGAGCTTTAGGAGGGTTGGAATGGAAGAGGCTGCACAGATGATTGTAGAATTATCTGCGTATTGGATGATTTTAGCATGGGGGATAGAGTGATAGTAATCATTTATGAAGATGTTAAAGAGGAGGGGGCCTAATATGGAGCCTTGTGGGACACCTGTGGGGGTGTTAAGGAAAGAGGAGATGGCTTTTTTCCATTTGACAGCTTGCTGCCTGTTTGAGAGATAGCTGGTGAACCAATTAAGAGTTGAGGGTGATAGGTTTAGCTTTGACAATTTAGTAAGTAGTAGGTTATGGGAGATGGTGTTGAATGCCTTAGAGAGATCAAGTAGGATGGTAGATATAGTAAGGCCAGAGTCTCTAGCTTTATTCACAGTTTCAAGAAATGAAAGAAGGGCTGTCATAGTACTATGATTAGGGCGGAAGCCTTGTTGAGTAGAAGTTAGTAGGTTGTTGTCTAATAAATGGGGAAGGAGTTGTAAATGGATACATTTTTCTAGAATTTTTGAGATAGGAGAGAGGATGGCGATGGGCCTGAAGTTGGTAATGCTAGTATTATTTCCTCCTTTATGAAGGGGAATGATGAAAGCCTTTTTCCAGATTTGTGGAACAAGACCTTCTTGGATGGAGCGGTTTATTAGGATACTAATTGGGAGGGCGATGGCATCTGCAGATGTGCTGAGGAAGTGTGAGGAGATGTTATCGGGGCATTGGTGCATGGTTTTAACTTCTGTAGTAGTTTTTATAGTGGAAGTAGGGATGGGTTTCAGTGAGAATGTAGGGGTTGGGAGGTAGTAGGGTGATAGAGTGGAGAAGAGGGGGTGTAGGAGGAGGACAGGTGGTAGTAGGGGGTGGGTGGTTGCACGAGAAGGAAGAGGTAAGTTTGGAAATACAGTCTATGAAAAATGAGTTAAATTCAGTGGCAAGTTCATTGTCTTGTATATTAGGGTTGGGGTTTGGGTTTTCAGTTGTACCAGGTTTTAGGAGGGAGGTTATACCTTTCCAGAATTTTTGTGGGTCAGTTTTGTATTTACTTTGGAGAGAAGAGTAGTAATTTTGACGGTTTGCTGAAATAAGCTTTTTTACTGTGTTGCGAAGAGTTTTGAATTCATTAAGGGTAGTGGGAGATTTGTGCTTCTGATAGCGTGACCAGGCTTTATCTCTTAACCGCATGGTTGTAAGTGTTCTTTTTGTTAGCCAAGGGGTAGTTTTGTTTTTTATTCTTTTGGTCTTTAATGGAGCATAATTATCTAATAGTTTTAAGAAAGTAGTATTAAAGTGAGTGATTGCACTTTCGAGGGAAGAGTTTTTAGGGGTTCCAGTTAATTGATTTTAAGGAGTAGGAGAAGGCTTCTGGTTTGAATTTTTTGGTATCTGAAAGTTATGTAATTATGGGAAGCTTGTAAGGGAGAAGGAAGGCAGAGCAAAGATGGGAAGGTGGTCACTTAATGAGTCAGGGAGAGTTCGCTGTCAGGGTAGTAGTGGGGTGAGAGACTAAGATCCAGTCTATAATGCTGCCAGTAGTGAAGTCTTTAGAGGGTCTAGTAGTGGAGTTGATGAGTTGGGAGAAGTTATAAAGGTTGATGTTAATGGAGGGGGTAAGGGATTGAGTGGAGGACCAATTGATGTTGGTATCTCCCATAATGATGGTTTCATTAGATATATTGGTTGAGAACCAGGAGAGGATATCTTCAAGAGTAGAGATATTGTCTCCTGGGGGAATGCAGAGTGAGGCTATACATATATTTTTGTGCTTATTTAATTGAAGTTGGGCTAGTATTAATTCTACATTGTTAAATTTAGGAATAGTTTTATTGTAGGGAGTAACACATAGAGAGGATGAGTAGAGTAGGGCTACTCCACCACCTTTTTTTTTGGTTCTGTCTGCCCTAATAATGGAGTAGTTAGATGGTACAATCTCAACATCCTTTATATGAGGTTTTAGCCAGGTTTCGGATATGGCTAGGACATCTGGTTTGTTGTGATGTAGCCAGGCTTGAAGGTTAGGAACTTTGTCAGCTAAACTTTGTGCGTTAAGGGATGTTAATTGAATGGATTTAGTGGTAGAGGAGGAGATGTTTGGGCCTGGGTTGGGGTGAACATCTCCAGATAATAGAAGATATATTATAATTTGCTTTAAGTAGTAGGGACTTTTGGGTTTTCTTTCATAAGTAATATTAGTTGTTGGAGCAGTTTTTGGGAGGGTGTGGTTTGAAGTTTTGTAAGGCGAGATGAGTTTGGAGAGGAAGCATAGACTGTTTTTGATGGGATAAAGTGTAGAAGATATAGGAATGGTTGAATAGGAGTGAGGTGTGTTGAGAGAGCAGGTTGTGTGGAAGAGTGGGGTGTGAGATAGGGTGTTAGGTTGGGTGAGGAAGTAGATGAGGGTTAGGTTCATGGAGAGAATTAGTTGAGTGGAGATGAGTATATATTTTGGAGACATGTTTTATTTATTTTTTTTGAGAGTTCTAGATGAGGGATGTGTGGTGTGTAGAATGAGGATGATGTATGAGTTGTATTGGAGGGAAGTAATGATGGGGAGGGAAAAAGGAAGAGGAAGGGGTGATTAGTAGGAGAGGAAGTGGGTGTGGCTATGAGGGTATAAGTGTAGATGTAGTGTGGGTGGGTGGGAATTGGGGGTAGGGTAGGGTAGTGGAGCGGAGTGAGCCCGGAGGGCGAACGGAGCGGGGAAGAACAGAAAGAAGAACCACAGCAGAAAAAAGTATCAGCCACTGCAGCAGAGATAGCAAGGTAAGAAGGTATAGTAGATGTGTATATGGGTAAGGTTAAATGGATAACAGGAGAGCAAATGAAGGGTTTCAAGGTTTAGAAATGGCGTTCTGTTCAGGGATAGAATTACCAGGGTATAGGCAGTGATAATACTGGCTCTAAGAGCTACTTAGATAGCGTCAAATTTAAGGGCCTTTGGGTAGCTGATAAGTATTAGTGGGTGGTGGCTGCTGGTACTACCATATAGTCTGGGAAAAAGGGGCACAGCTGGAGAACCTGTGCCAGCCTTCCCCAGAAGTGTCTGTGTGGTTGTGTAAACTCTTATCTCAAAGTGTGTGTGTGTGTGTCAGCCACTTGGGCAGGGACACAAAGCACTGGTTGGACAGAGAGGGTGCTGGAGATTTTAGCTTGCCCACTAGGCTGGGATCTGGACCCTATAGCTGTGCTAGTGGGGAGTCTTATTGGGGGCCTGCGGAGAAAGAGAGCAACCAGCCCCGGACTGACTGTGATATCTGTGTGCTGTTAAGGGAAATTGCACTTTACTGTGTGTATTTGTTATCCTTTCCTCATATATGAGACGCCCTGTCTGGTGTAGTCTTCACAAGGAGTGTGTTTTACACCATCCCCCATTCTGGAATTATAGCTAAACTCACCAAACTAGGTATAAATCCCTATATCACAAGATGGGTTGCCAACTGGCTCACTCACAGAACCCACACTGTAAACGTTGCAGACTCCAAATCTGACCGCAAAGCAGTGACAAGTGCAGTACCACAGGGTTTCATCCTGGGATCTCTCCTGTTTAGTATCTACTTCTCTGAAGTGCAGGCTAACACAGAAGTCCTCTGGCTAATGAAGTTTGCAGATGACTGCAAACTAGGAGCCATAGTCAAGTCCCCAAATGATGTGGACATCTTACAGAAGGGCCTCGCTGAGACAGATGCCTGGTGTCAGAGCCATATCCTCAAGCTCAATGCCAAAAGGTGCAGTATCATCCCCTTTGGTAAAAACTCTGTACCCATGAACTACCACATAGGCAGTAATCTGCTTAACACCGAATGTGTGATAAGAGACCTTGGGACCCAGGTGGACAGTAGTCTCTCCTTTGATAGTCACATCTCCACAGTAGTCAGGAGGTCCTTCTACATGGCACACCTCATCATAAAAGGGTTCTCATCCAGGAAAAAGGAGGTCATTGTTCCCTTCTACTCGACACTCATTAGACCCATTATAGAGTACAACACCCCTTTTGGAATGTACCTCACAAGACATCTGCAGCAGCTGGAAAGGCCACAGAAGTACCTCACAAAGAAGATTACTGGCCTCAAAAAAATGCCCTACACTGACCGCCTCAAAAAACTCCAGCTTTACTCTGTAGCATATCGCCTACTCTGAGGTGATCTATGCCTAACATATAAAGCTATGTCAAACCCAGAGCTGTTGGACATGCTACACCTAAAGAAATCCCAATCCCTCCAAGCTACACGCTCTAGGGACCTAAACCTTGTCATCACAATAAACAGGATATGCTGGAGGAATAGATTCCTGTTCCAGAGACTTCCCATACGCTGGAACAGGCTATCCATCTATGTCAAGCAAAGTTCTTCATTAGCACTCTTCAAGAAAAATCTTGATGAGTGGATAAGAAATAGGAAATACACCATGGGGATCACTTCTGTGTCTCTGCTCAACAGTGGCACAGGAAAATAACTTTCTTGGGTGGCGCAAGCCAGGGAACCTTGTTGGCTAGGCTTATGTAGGCCCTTGGGCCGATAGCCTAGTACCTACCTATGAACCTATGAACCGTATCAGCTATGTAATGATGATTATGATGCAGAGGATGATGGAATACGTAATATTCAAGGTGGAGTGGACACTGGTGGAGCAGGTCAGTGTTGCACATTATGTTCTAAAATATGACAGTTATTTGTTGATAGAATGCATTACTTCAATACTGTTTTCAAATATTTCCTCATCAGATACTTAAAGATTTATAACGCAGTTATTACAAGCAGAATCACATGGTATGTATGGATTATTTTCATTTCAACATGTACTAATAACTATACAGGGATTTACTGAGAAGTGACTTATGAGCCATACTGTATTAAAACACTTATTTGTTTACAGGTATATTGTCAAATACATCAATGACAGCCTGTGCTGAAACACAACGATGGTGCCATTACTGTCATACTCATGACACATTCCAAGGACAGTGACTCTCAATCAGAAAGTCTGCTGGCAGGACCCCTTCCCCAAACAAGATAATAGCGTCTGAATTGGTATGACAGACTCAGAGGTAGTGCACCATGGTCAAATGCCACTAACAGAAAAGGTTGATTCCCCAAAGCTTAACTCCTCTTTCAGATGCACATGTATAACCTCTATAAGAGGTTAAAATACTCACCATACAGCCTGCCCACAGAGATGGCACATAAAAGCATCAATCACAGTCGACTCTAGAGACACATAAGGTGGCATCTGCACAACAGAAAGTGTGGTGAGACACTGTTTAGGTACAAGCTACTACCACTGAGAGTCAAATGGAGATTATTAGAGTACTGCAATGAGGAAATACACTAATATGTGAGAGTGCTGGAGACTTGTGGCAATGTCGTGATGATCCTCATGAGGGCATGGTTGCTTACGTCATCCATGTTGGACCCTATTCACATGATTGTGTGGACTACCAGACACACATGGCTAACATTTATAACTGCGGCAAATGTCAGGTCTGCATGCATGGTAGTTGTGTGAGGGGTGCACCACAGATGTTCTAAATAGGTATAGCATTCATGGATGTAGATTCCTGCATAAGTTTGCCAGCTGGACATCACTGGATATCCACATCAAGTGGATGGATCTCTCAATCAAGGTCATGGTCTCACTGCACTGGCTGCTTCCTGTCAAGGGTCTCCACATCATCTAGTAGCTCTCACCATTGTAGCAACTCAGTATCAAGGTCTATCATGGCAGCACTTGTTCCCAATATTTAGGGCTCTCCCCAGTGCTATTTGTTCAGTTACACTGTGTATGACACAGTGCATAAGTGACAGGCACATTTCACAAATTCTGACTCCAACCCCAACCCCACACAGTGGCAGGAACAACTACACAGACAGCATTCATAGCTGAAGGAAACAAGACAACATGTGACATCTTTGAAGATGAATAAAAAAAGTTGCACTTATATGCAAGCACCAAAAAAAATCCTGTCAGTTAAGACAGAAAACAAAGAAAAACATCACAGCTTACTCACAAAATGCTGATTTGAAACAACATTCACTTCAGAATAATGGCTGAGAAAGTACAGTTGTGTACACTTACCATAAATGTAGATGTTCGAGTGTATTCACTGTTGCAGTCATTACATTTGGGTAATCTGCTGGCAGGTTGCCCCCAGTCGGCATGATTAAAAAAGTCTTGGGTCCTGCGTTGGTTGCTGTCCCTTCTTCCATGACATCAGGTCGTTAGGGGTATAAAACATGCAGCTGATGCCATTACATCAGTTTTTCTTGCCTCAGATGTCAGGTGCCCCCCAAATGGGGAGCAAAATATTTAAGCAATTAAAAACACAAAAATATACCTCCAACCAAAAGCAAATACACCAAGAAGGCTTTTAAGCATAGTAAAAGAAAGAAGAGGTATAGTAAGAGAAAAACAGGGGGCTGGAGGGAGGGTAACCAGGACTGCAACAGTGAATACACTCGAATATCTACATTTATGATAAGTGTACACAACTGTACTATGTTCTTCATGTTTCACTGTTGCAGTCATTACATTTGGGTAGATTCCCAAAGCTATGGTTGGGAGGATGGATTTATACAGCATTAGGACCAGCTATAAGGCCCTGCAGGACAGCAGTGGCAAAGCCAGCTCTGGATTTAGAGAAGAAAGGTAAATGGTAATGTTTGGTGAACGTATGAACTGAGCTCCAGGTAGCAGCTTCTAGAATGTCTCTGGTAGGAACACCTCTGAGAAAGGCTGTAGAAGTAGATGCAGCCCTGGTGGAATGAGATCTGATCCCCTGGGGGATAGTTTTACCATGGTGCATATAGCAGAAATGAATACAATGGCTCATCCATTTGGAAATAGTCTGCTTTGAAATAGCCTTTCCCTCTGCCCCTGCAGCAAATGCCACCAGTAGTTGTTCAGATTCTCTTAGAGATTTTGTCCTGTTTAAGTAAAATCTAAGTTGTCTGTGTACATCCAGTGAATGCAGAATCCTCTCCCCCTTGTTCTGTGGATTGGGGAAGAAAGTTGGCAAATGAATGGTCTGATTAAGAGCCACACTGGATACCACCTTAGGCATGAAAGATGGATTGGTCCTGAGAGACATCTTGTCCATATGAAAAATAATGAAAGGCTCCACTGCCATAAGAGCCTGTAATTCGGAAATCCTTCTAGCTGAAGTGACTGCTAAAAGGAAAGCTGTTTTCCAGGAGATAAATTTTAAGTCTGCAGTAGCAGCTGGCTCGAAAGGAGGGAGAATGAGTTTTTCTAATACAAAATTGAGGTCCCAGGCAGGGGTTGGAGCTCTCCTGGGTGGTCTTAAGTTTTTAGCCCATCTGAGATACTGCTTTAGCAGAGGATGAGAGAAGAGGGGAGGTTCTGTGTTGTAATGAGCTGAAATGGCTGAGGCATGGATTTTTATGGAAGAAAAGGACAAGCCCTTGTGAAGCATCTCAGTTAAGTATTGTAAAATCTGAGGAATATTGGGCACTGCTGTGCTTATCCCCTGTGATTGATTCCAGGCACAAAATCTTTTCCATTTGTCAGCATAAGATTTTCTAGTACTAGGCCTTCTTGCCTCCAAAATGACATCCATCACAGGTTTGCTGAGGGATGCTAAGGGTGAATTTAGGTGATTAGCCACACTGCAAGATTCAACGTTTGGAGAGGAGAGTGCAGAATTTGGTTGTTCTGCTGAGACAGTAAGTAAGGTGTCTGAGGCAGGTGCCATGGTGAAAAGTGTGACACATTGCGCAGGAGTGGGTACCAGTGTTGGCAAGGCCAGTCTGGAGCAATCAAAATAATTTTTGGTTTGTCCTGTTTGACTTTTAGTAGAACTTTGGAAAGCAGAGGCAGAGGGGGAAAAGCATAGACTGATAGATTTTCCAGCTGAATGATAGAGCATCCACTTTCCAGGCTCTTTTGTGATGAGTTCTTGTGCAGAATTTGTCCAACTGATAGTTCTGGGGTAAGTCAAAAAAATCTATGTCTGGACTCCCCCATTTGCGTGTCAACATGTTGAAAATCCATGGATCCAGTTTCCATTCATGTGGGTCCATGAGATGTCTGCTTAGTTCGTCTGCCAGAGTATTCAGCTTTCCTGGCAGGAATTGAGCTTGTAGTTGTATTTGATAGGTCAAGACCGTGTTCCACAATGCCATGGCTAGTCTGCAAAGGGGGTAGGAGTGTGTACCCCCTGCTTGTTTATGTAGCACATAACTGTGGTGTTGTCTGTCTTTATCATTAATTATCCTGGATGAAGGTAGTCCTTGAAGGCTGTCAGTGCATTCTGTACAGCTAGCATCTCTTTTTGATTGATATGAAGGTACATTTGATTTGGGCTCCATTAGCCCTGAATGCACTTCCCTGCCAGATGTGCCCCCCATGCACAGTCTGATGCGTCTGTAGTTAGGGTTTGGGCGGCAGGGGTTGGTGTGAATGGCAGTCCCTTGTTTTGCTGGCAGGCCTCTGCCCACCATAGGAACTCTAGTTGCAGGAAAGGTATGATAGGAATCATTGTTTCCAGGCTGTGACAATGTTGACTCCATAAACTTTTTAAGTACCACTGAAGTTTCCTCATATGCAGTCTTGCATATGGAATTAGAAGAATGCAGGAGGCCATGAACCCCAAGGCTTGCAGAATTTGTCTTGCAGATAGCAGGGTTTTTGTGACCATCTGTTTGAAGTAAGTTACCAAATGAATTTGCTTTTCTGGCATTAGGTAAGCCATCTGGGCAGTTGTATTCAAGCTTGCACCCAGGAATGTAATTTTTTGAGAGGGTACCAGTTGTGATTTATTTTCATTTATGGTGTACCCTAGACAAGTTAGAACCCTTTTTACAAATACCAGATATGTTAGAAGAATGTCCCTGTTTTCTGCCTGAATTAGACAATCATCCAGGTATGGATATATTTGAATATTTTTTTGTCTGCAAAATGCAATTACTGGAGCCAGGCACTTTATGAAGACCCTGGGCGCAGTAGATAAGCCAAAGGGCAGTGCAGAAAACTGGTAATGCATGTAGCCTGCTTTGAAGCGGAGGTATCTTCTGCAAGATTCCCTGATTGGAATATGCAGATAAGCCTCTTTTAAGTCTAGAGTTACCAACCAGGCATCTTTGCCTAGCATAGAAAGTAACTGTTGAAGAGACAGCATCTTGAATTTTGGAATGTCCAGAAATGTGTTTAGAGTAGATAAGTCCAGAATTGGACGCCATAATTTGTCTTTTCTGGGTACCAGGAAAAGTCTTGAATAGAAACCTTGTCCCTTTTCCTCTTCTGGTACTGGTTGAATAGCCCCCATGTTCATGAGAGACAGTATTTGTTTCTGGGCCTCTGCCCACTGATTTGGGGGCAGGTCTGGCCATCCGTTTGGGATTGGCAATGTGTGGAAATGAAATCTGTATTCCTGGGAAACTATATTTAAAACCCATTTGTCCTGGGTTATAAGTTGCCAGTTTCTTGCATGAACTGCCTGTTTCCCCCCCAAAGGGGTAGCTAAAAGGTAAGTGCTTGGTAAGTGTAAAGGAAAGTCATTGAGACTGTTTACCATAGGGAGGTGCCTTGTTGTTTTCAGATTTGGAGGAGGAGGAGGCACCCCACTGTTTTGTTCTAAAAGTCACTTGTGACTGAAACCTGGAACCTTTGGAATATCTGGGTTTGACTTGAGTGGCTCTCGAAGGAACTGGAAAGGACCAGTTCTTAGTAGGCCAGTGCCTACTAAATCTTGGAGGTTGTACTTGTAAGAAATCTTTCACAGTTTGCATAGATTTAGTTTTATCTTCCATCTTTTTTAAAACTTCTTCAGCCTTATTACCAAAGAGACGGTCCTGTTGCAAAGGAGCATCCAACAATTTTGCTTTAAAATGATCAGGCAGAGTCTGCTCTTTGAGCCAAGCATGCCTTCTTAGCACAGACCCAGTTACATCAGTCCTGCAAGAGGCCTCCACAGAATCAAAACCATATTGCAAAGTATGCTTTCTAACTTGTTCAGCTGAATGCAATAAATCCTGTAAATTTTTATTTTCCACACAGTTAGAAATTAACATCATTTTCTGATTAAGCAGTCCCATGATATGCTGTTGATATTTAAGCATATGAAAGTGACAGTTTAAAGCCCCGATTGCCAAGGTTGCAGAAGTGTAAACCTTCTAACCACATCTATCCAGCGCCCTGGAATCTCTATTAGAAGGGGTAGGATTTTTAGCAGTAGAGGCCTTAATGCCATTGGGACCCTGAGAAATGGTTTCAGGATCTGCAATATGATTTTTAAAAAAGGAATTTGTGGGAGTCAGGAACCCTGTAGTATCTGTCGGGCTTACAAGGAACTGGAGGCAGAGAGTCAGGAGCCATATTAGATTCTGAAAAAACATCATCAATAATGTCTAGAACAGGAGGTATAGCCAAAGGCCTATGCTGAGGAAGAAGAAGAAGAAAATCCCTAAGTCTCTTTTTAGATTCAGAGAAATCCTGACTTACCCAGTGGAAATGTTCCCTTAAGGTATGTAAAGTTTCCCCAAAAGAAAAATCCTCAGGGGGAGAAGCAGAAGGAATGGAATCTTCTGCATCAGAGTCCTCATAAGTAGGTATAGACAAATGCTGTTCATTAGAAGAGTCAGAAGAAATCGAATCCTGTTCAGAAGATTCATAATCAATGTCTTGCCTAGGCCTCTTAGAAGGGGGGTGGGTTGGCTACCCCTAATCAGACTAATTAAATCTTCAGCCATTTTGATCATTTGTTTTTTAGGCATAGGTGCCTGCACATGTGGCCCAGGCATCAGTTGTTTAGACATAGATTTAGATTTTGGCCTTAGTTTTGAAGATGGCGTCGGTCTAATATGTAAATCTGTAGGCCTGAAAACACCATCAGAAGCTGGTGCCTGCACAGCGGCTCCGGACCCATCTAAGGTAGAGACATCCACGGGTTCCATAATTGAAGCATCTCGCGGCATACCGGACTCTGAATGGGTCTCAGTAGAGGCCTGCGAATCAGAAGTAGCAGGTATCAGGGGCTGCGAAAGCACCTCACTGAGTATCAGCGAACTGGCAACTGACTTAGGAGAAGTGTCGTCGTCAGTTTTGGACCTCGACAGCCTGTTTCTGTCATTTTCTTTCCGTTTTTTAGGTGTTACGGTAGTCAGATTGCTAACCAATGACATTTCTGGATAATCAAAGCATGAGCCAAAATATTTAGAGGCAAAAATATACCAACATTTAATACTGCATTGATTAAATTTAGCACAAAACCGACAGCAAGGTATGTTGTGGTCAGGGCCTAGGCAAGGAATACAGTGCAAATGAAAATCCTTATGAGGTATTTGCTTCCCACAGGTAATGCAATTATTAACTTTTACTGACATCGGTAAGGAGCAAGCAAAAGTTTCCCCAATGGGGTACTTAGCTTTTTAGTTGAATACTTCGATTCTTAAACTCGAAAATGAAAATTTCAGGAGTCGGCCAACCGGCACTTACAAACTGCTTCTGCTTCAGGCACCGCGCGGCAAGAAAGACTGATGTAATGGCGTAGGTTGCATGTTTTATACCCCTGACTACCTGACGTCATGGAAGAAGGGACAGCAACCGATGCAGGACCCAAGACTTATTTAATCAGGCCGACTGAGGGCAACCAGCCAGCAGATTACCCAAATGTAATGACTGCAACAGTGAAACACGAAGAGCATCAACTTCATTAGTATGAAAAGCTACTGTGTCACACTATGCTCACAATCCAAACTACTTTTCTAAAAACCCTCTCTTAACTGGTATGCCTGGCATTTGTGCATCTGTCCAATGACTACTCTGCAAATGATGATGGCTGTGAATATGCCAGCTATACATGCATGTATGGCATCAGGGCATGTCAGATTCACAGTGTACTTTAACACTAGGTAACACTGCATGCACGTTGTAGCTTTGTGACTTTACAATGTCAAGTAGTTAATGCCATGGTTCATACTTGTGGACTAAATGCCATCTTTTCACCTGAGCTGCCATGCACAAGCCTGTCTGAGGGGGTGCTATGCTGCTGCCATCAGCTGGTCACTGTAATATCGTCACTTGTACAAGGTGCAATACAGATAGCTGCACAACCGCTGGATGTTTCATCTGTTTCTGTTTTTTTTTTGTATTGTGTAGTAAGCACTGGACTTGGAGTGGCAGGGTCATAGATAAAGGTTCCCCAGACTCATCCATGCAGTGAAAATGGGCTTTAAGATGGCCAAATACTCAATGACTAGCCATGTCTGGAATAGGGTAATGTCATAATGCTCTTGTGTAGTTCTCTGTGGATTATAGACAAGTGTCATTAGCCACATTTTGAGTGGCGAAGCCTGTGCCACCTGAAAAACATAAGGGGAAGGTGACACACAAAGATGGGCTGATTAGTTATTAAACCTTAGTACACAGAAAAATAGCTGTGGGGCCACAAACTGAGATACTGTACATTTACCAATAAAGTGTCCATGAAGTATCCTATGCAGAGAATGAAGGTATAGTGAACTTTTGTGTCATATGGGGAAATCATAGGTTCTGCCAGGATGCTGAGCCAATACATTTGTGATACAGTCATGTACATTACACACTACCATTAAGGTACCTCTCTCCCATGGTTCAGGTTGGACCTTGATAGCCACAGAAGTGCAGTCTATCATACAAACCACCTCAAGGAACCGTGCTAGATCACACAAGACATGCATGATAGTGGCTCAGTCCAGTGTTAACAGTGGAAGATAACCATGCTCATCAACATGTACTAGGGTAACATTGAGGAACTACTGCAGTATCTTTGAGGCAAAGCCTGAAAGATACCCAGCATGTCTCCAGTCTCTAAAAGGTCCCCATGACATCCTGTTTTTGGACCATGTGTTCACCAAAGACCTTTAAATGTCAATATTCACTCTAAAGTGGTCAAAAACCTCCTGCTTCTCAAAATGTGATATGTTAGCTGTTGCCTGTAATGCCTTTGCCTTGGGTGACAAGCAACACTCCATATATTAGGCTGCAATACCACAGAAACAAGAATCTCAAAGCTTCACACAGTGAGATTTGCAGCCTAACCAAGTATCTTCACTGATTGCAAAGTGACTAGACACAATGGTGCTTGCCTTTTTATTGCCTATCTGTGTAATATACACTTGCTTGGAAAAAGGTGGGAAAAGTGCTCTATTACCATACTATCAATGCACCATTTATATACATCTCCTCATTTAAATGTCATTATACAGTCATCTGCATATGATTGTTTATTCAGTTTTTTGAGGGTTGCACTTATGAGCAGCATGTATAGACATAAAGCCTTAGACTGAGAGGAAAAAAACTACTACTAATACTGATAGTCATGGTTATTATTAGCATTATTGTTATTAGTATAGTACAGTTGTATAAGAATTTAGCATAACAGTAGATGTTCTCCTGATTACTGTTGCAGTATTATAATGCTGCTGGGTTATCTTGCTTGAGATAACATGGCATTCGGCCAGCATACCTAAAAAAACAAAACCTTCCTGATGCATCATATGTCCAACATATGACCTCAGCCCACAAGCATAGAGGTACATAAGCAGATGTAGTATTGGAGTAAGATCCTCAGATTATCTAGAAGCAGGAGATCCTGGATCAGCCTTAGTAATAAGAAATAAGGCACTAATGTAGTTAAGAAAAGGAAAGGGCAACTGCTCCCTCCCCTCTCAGTCTACAGAATATAGAGAAGGCATAAAAACAGTAAGGGGGAAGGAGGGAAGGATGTAATACCGCAACAGTGATCAGTAGGACATCCACTGTTATGTTACGTTCTTACACAATTGCAATATGCCCTTCTTTGGATTACTGTTGCCATATTCCAGTACTGATGGGTGATTCCCAAAGCTAGAAACTGATAAGGGTAGACAGGAGAGCTGTCTACCAATCCTAGCAGGACAGATCTAGCATAAGAGGTTATAGATCTGGAGAATGCATCCACTCTGTAGTGTCTAATAAAGATGTGAATTGACAACCAGATGTTCGCCCCCAGAATAGATCTGGAGTCAGTGCCTATGAAGAAGGCTCCAGATAAGGAGACTGCTCTGGTGGATTGGGCCCTCACAGGTGAAGATGGAGACTTGCAGTGGAAGGTGTAGCTGAAGAGATGGATTTAGAGATCTAATTGGAAATAGTCTGTTTGGAGACAGGGTTATCCAACTTGTCCTCCTGGAAGCAAAGGGTTTGCCAGTTTTCCAGAAAGCTTTTGTCATGTCTAATTAGAATCTTAGCTGTCTGTGCACATCCAGGAAATGAAGATGTTTTTCCACCATGTTCTGTGGAATAGGAAAGAAGTTAGAGAAATGGATACTCTGGATGAGTGACAGTTCATTTACTACTTTCCAGCATAAAATAGGAGTTAGCCATTAAGGAAAGCAAAACCTTATAGAAGTTAAGGAAGGAGGAATGGCCATTAGGACTTGTAACTTGGAAACTCTTCTGGCAGAGGTAAGAGCAACCAGCAGGACCATTTTCCATGTACACAATTTTAATAGGGCAGAGGCTGCTGGTTCAGAAGCTGGTAGGGTAAGTTTTTTCCAAAACAAAATTCAGCTCCCAGGGAGTAGGAAAATACAGTTGTGTAAAATCTTATAACAGTAGATGTCCTTCTTTTCACTGTTGCAATATTCATCACCTAAGGGATCTCCTATCAAGGACAGCCCAACATCCAGCTAGTATACCAAAGCCTTTGCATACTCCCAGAATTGTATGTTAGCTGTAAGCTCCCCACCCAGGAGTAGGGCATAAAAGTGACGCATGCACACTGGATACTCAGACCCGAAGTGCCACAGGTGAACTAGAGCAACCTCAGGAGAAAGAAGCGCATGCACATCCAGGACAAAAGAGAAACAGAAGAAAAATAGTGCAAGGTGGTAAAGACCCCTCAGCAGCAAGGTGTTGTCAAGAGAAGAAAGGAAAATAAGGGGGCAGGAAAGAGGGACTGAATACTGCAACAGGAAAAGGAAGGACATCTACTGTTATGATAAGATTTTGCACAACTGTACTATATTCTTTGATATCACTGTTGCAATATTCATCACCTAAAGGAGAGTACAAATGCTAGTGTAAAGAATGGGAGGAGGAAGGCTCAGAGGAGTCTTCCACAAACCCATGAAGGATAGCCTTGGCAAATCCTGCCCTGGCTTTGGAAATCGCATCCAACTTATAATGTTTAGTAAAAGTGTGGGCAGATGTCCAAGTTGCAGCTTCAGGGATGGATCTAGTATCTAAACCCTTGAAGAAAACTCCAGAAGAAGCTACTGCTCTTGTAGAATGAGTTCAAACCGAAGCAGATAGCTGTTTACCAAGAAAGGAATAACAAAAAAGAAATGGCCTTAGAAATCCAGGAGATGGTTTGCTTAGAAACTGTCAGATCCAATGTCCTAGAATGAAAACAAAGAAAAAGCTGCTCAGGTTAGCAGATATCTTTCATTTTATCCAAACAATACCTGAGTTTTCTATGTAGATCCAAGGTGTGAAGGAAAAAGGAAGGAAGCTGGATAGACTGATTAAGAGACAATTTGTTGACCACCTTGGGCATAAAGAAGGATTAGTACGCAGCGACACCTTGTCTTTATGAAAAATCAAAACGGGAAGAGATGCCATCAGAGCCTGAAGCTCAGACACTCTCCTGGCTGATGTATGGGCAACTAATAAAACAGTCTTCCACTGTAAAGAAGAATAGCAGGGTTATACAGAGCCTGAGTCAAAATTTTAGGAATTAAAATTAATGTCCCAAGTAGGAGGAATAGGTTTTCTTTGGGACCCAATAAGAAGGACACCTTTAAGGAATTGTTTGACCTCAAAAAGAGAGGCCAATGGTGGGTTCAAAAGCAGATAACCAGAGATTACTGACAAGTGAGCATTAATAGAAGAGTATGCCAAACCAGCACACCAAAGGGACTCCCACTGAGAAGGGATCCAGGGATGCCTGAGACACCAAACAGAAAATATATTCCATTTACCCATACAGGATTTTCTGGTAGTGGGTTACCTGGCTTCCTGCAGTACCCTAAGGATGGCCACAGAAAAGTGTCTAAATGGGATCAAAATCCTATCTCCCAAAGTGTGAGAAAATCAATCCAGTGAGGTAACTTGTCTTGATTGCCCCTGGCCAGGTAAAAGGGAAGGGGGAATCAGTGCTGAATTGTGCAAAATGGAATTACTAGCAAGATTCTAGAACAGTCCTTTGTGATTTTGTGTGGGACCCTGTGAAGTAGAGGAACAGAAGGGTAAGCACAGAGAAACATCCCCTTCCAAGAAATACATGGCATCCACCTTCAAAGTTAGAGGACTTGGGACTCTGGAATAGAAGCAAGTAAGTTGCCTGTTCAGAGAGGAGGCCAAAATATCCACTTGAGGAATACCTTACTGATGTACTATGTGCAGAAACACCTCTCTGTTATGCTTCCATTCATGAGGATATGTCCTAGACCTGCTCAGGGAGTCTGCCAAAGGGTTGTGTTTTGAAGGAATGTAAACTACGTGAAGAGTTATCTGATGGCAGCTAACCAAATCCCAGGCCTGAAGGACTAATCTGCAAAGAAGATAAGACCTTATGTCCGCCTGTTTGTTGATGTAACACGTAAATGTAGTATTGTCTGTAAAGACCTTAAAGGGTCTGAAAATCAGAGAGAATGAAAGGCCTGAACAGCAAGAATAAGTGCCCTATTTTCTTTCACAACTGGGAAGGAAGGAGGCGTTAAGAGAAAAGTTGGCATAATGGTTAAAGTTTTTGTTTCCAATACATAAGGCATAAGGTTTGATCCTGACCTCTGGCCAATGCCTGTTTGGAATTTGCATTTTTCCCTCTGTCTCTGTGGGGTTCCTCCCACCTCCAAAAAATGTGTTGAGTGTTTCCAACTAAAACTCACCAGTGAATGGTGCTGTAGGCAGCAGCACAGACTCTATATGGTTCCCTATAGGAGGAAGAGTTCTACAGATCAACCGCTTTGGACATCTACTGTGGTGCACAGTATCCTCAAGATAGGAGAACATGGATCATAGACCGCATGCTGTGGCAGGGCTAGCCATTCGATAGCGTAAAATATAGCTCTAGGTGATTTGGTCATGTTGACTAATGTCACCAAAAATGGGCATGTGTATTGTTAAGAACCCGGCCTACTCCTACCCACACCAGAGACCTATGCTAATGGTGGGAGGGGTGTGTGTACTCTTATTGGCCAGTGTATGCCCACCATAAAGTCCATTAACTCTGTCCAGTTGCCCAGCCTGGGTTACCTGGGATAACTATGTTGAGCAAAAGCTGGATGTAAAACTAATCAACCTGCTAAACATGAACTAAGAATTGCTACACTCAATGTAGGTTCAGTGACAGGATGAGACTTGGAAGTGGATGACATGATAGTAAGGAGGGGGCCAGACATCTATGTGTCCAGGAGACAATACAGAAGGATAGTGGAGCACAGCCACTTGGCTTGGGTTCCAGAGTCTAGTACTCAAGAGAAGGACAGGCTAGAAATGGGGTGGGAATTGTGGTGAAACCGAGACTTCAGAAGGCAGTGAGGGATGTCATCAGAATTAGTGACAGACTTTTGCCTGTAGTGACACCAAGCAAAAACCTTTCAAATCCAAGATCTATAATAGTCAAATTTATTTCTAGTCAGGACAAGGATCTAGTTTTGAAAACAGCCTGGTCTGCTTCACCCATAAAACTTGGTGATTCTCTCATTAGATTTCACAGTGACTATTCCTCTCCTGTAGTTTTGAAAAGAAAAGCTTGTATTCCTCTGTTAAAATTACTGGAGAAAGCCGAAATAAAAACTCAGCTAATCTACCCTCCAAAACTAAGATTATTCTTGCCAGAGTGGAAAAAAAACTTGATTTCTTACTAGCTGCAGTTTCCTTCATCCAGAAAAATAATTTACTTAATTCTACTGATGATATGGACCTGAGTGCATCTTTAAAAAGACAGGCTACAAGGAATGATTGGTCAGTTAAAGAGCACAGAAAAGCTCATAGAAAAATAAAACTGCCTGTTAGCTATTTATATTTTATTTGTCTTAAAATAGGCTGTTTCTGAAACATCATCTAAATGAAATCACCTATAGGTAGTACTTTTCTATTTTCATTACATTAATTTCAGTTTACAAATATTAATCTCCCTGTTACTGCAATACTGCATTTTTTTCCACTCGAGGGTGTAAAGTACATATTAGTAAGCTTATTTTAACTAAACTATTATGACTCTAAATAAAAATACCATTATCAAATATTTTTAATTTTTTTATTTTTATTCCTTTTCTTTTCTGTCTTCTCACTCTTTCCTTTTCAATAATAATTTAGTAACTGAGTAACTTTAACCAAGAAACTATAATCCTAGGTGATTTCAACTTGCTCATCCAGCAACACCTCCCATTTCCTAAACCTTTTCAATTTCACCCAAACCATATCATGTCCAACTTGAATAGACAAACATTCCAAAAGGCAGTTAACCTTAGATTGGATACTAACAAACCCAACCTTAGCTACCTAGCTTGCTGCCTTCCAGACTCACTCAGTGACCACTCCCCAATCTTCCTGTACAGAAAACGGGTCCACACCCAAACCAACATATTATATAGATTCATCCGTAACAAGAAACAGTTCTCCCCTTCCACTTTTAACTTACAACTTCAACAAAGCAACTGGTCAAAACTTAGTAACCTCACACTGGATCATGCTGTTCAATACTTCAACAATACCTTTCTTAATATACTAAACAAGCTTGCACCCACTAGGAAAATTAGACCAAAGCCTACAAACCCTACCCTGGCTATCAAAATACACTAAATTACTTCTCAAACAAAGAGGCAAGGCTTGGTTAACTTATCACACCATCAAAGATAGAGCAAACCTCATTGCATACCAACAACTCTGAAATCTAAGAAACAAGTAAAATCTGACAAACAAAACTACTTCCATACATGCCAACAATAACACCAAAATAACCCCCCAAAATTCTGGAAAAACATTAACAATCTCCTCAACCTTGGTTATACCCAAACCCCTCCACCAAGCACCACAAATCTAAATGACCGTATTGCAACACAACTCAACTTACACTTTATTAACACAATCACCTCACTGCTGAGCAACCAGCCTTTGTCCATCTCCACATCCTCCTCAGACTCTCCCAACCCACTCACATTTACACCAATTCAAACAAGCTACATAAAATCACTCCTTTCCAAGCTTAAACACTGCTTCTAGCAGCAGACCAACTACCCAATGAATTTCTTAAAATTGCCACCCCTGCAATTGCCTACCCCAAATCAGTCCTGATTAACACTCCATTGCAGAGCAATACATCCCCTCTCTCTGGAAAATATGTCATATTCCCTTCCATAAAGTTGGACCCGCCAAAGAACTAACCAACTACCGCCCCATAGCCATCCTCTCTCCTCTTGCTAAACTCTTAGAAAAATGCATTCACAACCAGGTCCTTAGCCACCTCCTCAATCACAACCTCTTTTCCTCCTCACAACATGGTTTTAGACCAAAACATATCACTAGTACTGCCCTTCTGTCTTTCACTAACACCATCCAATATCTCATAAATGAAAGCCAACTTGCCTCATCCATTTTCCTTGATATGTCAAAAGCCTTTGACACTGTATCCCACCAAAAACTTCTCAACAAACTCTCATTCTATAGCCTTAATTTATCAACTCTATCCTGGTTCCATAGCTATCTTTCCAACCGACAGCAAGCTATCAAATGTGAAAACAGCCTTTCACCCTTACTCGCCATCTCTGTCGGGGTACCCCAAGGTTCCATACTAGATCCCCTCCTCTTTATAGCATTTACAAATAACCTCTGCTGACAATTCTGCACTTGCCACCCCCAGGAACTCCAAATGAAATGCAAACCTCTTTTCAAGATATATAAAACTACCTCACAGAACATCAACTTATTCTAAACCCAAACAAAACTAATATAATAGTCTTCAGAAACAACAAAGCCAAATCACACCAGGCCCCTCTAACAATACTCTCCACAAATGGTACCAAGATAGAACCCACAAGCCAAATCAAACTTCTGGGCATAACAATAGATGATAAACTAAGATTTGGCAGGCACATTTCCCTCACCATCAAAAACGTCCACTCCAAGCTAGGCACTCTGTATAGAGCCAAACAATACCTTACAGAAAGTGCCAGACTAGCCACTGCTCACTCACAACTGTTTTCCACCCTCCTTTATGGATCCCAAATATTTACTAACCTGCGAAAAACTGACCTTAATAACCTAGAATCCTGCTAAAACAAAATCACTAAATTTGTCACAGGACACCCATATAGAGCCCACCAATGCACTGTTCTTTCGCAAATCATCTGGCTAGAATTCCCTAACCTCCTATCGCTCAACCAGCTGACCATAGCCCACAAAGTAATCCACATAGCCAATAATTGTCCTGCACTTTCCAAACTAATTCAACCCAATGACAATATCAGATCACTTAGGTTTTCTAACAAACTAATACTAAAGGTTATTCAACCCCACAACTCCCATGGTACCTCCCTCTACTCTTATAAAATTGCCAAACTTTGGAACACACTTCCTCAAACCATAGCAACAAATTCTATCATGATTTCAAGCAACTCCTAAAAGAACATCTAGCAAAAAATTGGCTTTGCTTCTGCCATACATCTGGCTAAGTCTACCCACTCCCTGACTTTATCTCCTAGGTCTGCTCCTTTCAATCTCCAGCTCTTAGCCCTGTGAATTATGTTTCTTCTACCTAGCTAAATTCTTCAGTTTAAATGAACGACTAGTTTTTGGACATAGGTCCTACATAACATTACTATTATAAGTCATGTATACTATATGGTCTCCTAATTCATTGTATATCCATATATCCTGTTAACGGCTGCTGTATTCATCCTTGACAGTAATTAATATTGCCAGTTGAATTACACTGTTTCTATGGACCAATTACAATCAGTGTTTGCCAGTTCTCTAACTACTGTAGTATTAATAGTTGCACTAGCAATATTTTTTACCAGTATTGTTAATATGATTAGTATTATTAGTTTGTGTAACTGTAAACTGTATAACTGGAGCTTTTCTCCCTGGGTCACTGCTGAAAATGTGCTTCTGGCCCAGCTAGACATTACCCAGTTAACAAATGTAATAAATACAACAAGAAATAAATAGAATGAGTCTGGTTTTGGGGTTGGCTTGACTATTAGGAAATGTATGTGTGTAGAAGTGAATGTTGAAACTCTTTACTGTTTTAATTTTTAATGTTTAACACAGTATTTACATATAGTGCTACTGACAGTGGGGGATATAGTTAACATGTGTGCAATGATGTGTTTTTAACCCCCCTTTCTTTATAGTGATATTAAGGTTGTACATCCTTTTCCTGCTTATTTGATGTTTAAAAAAGTCTTTCAGTTAAAATATGGCTTGCAGAATGTGTCAACAAGCCTTCTGTATTAAGACTTTCTTTTAAGTCTATTTTTCCATTGAATTGCTTCAGAAGACTTTAGAGAATGTTTTCAGCTTGTGTTGAGCTTCTGTGTATCTGTGCTTCATTCTGAGTCAGACAGGAAGTGCAACATGACCTTTAACCCCCTCAGAAGCAGGAAGCTTACAGAACACAGAAAAGGATTGCTAAAATGAACTTTTAAATGCTCTAGCTTTTAAAATGATATATCCTAGTATTAAAGATAAACTGTAAGTAGTGCAATTTAATATAACAGTAATTCATTAGACTTCCAAATGGCTTATTTTAACTATATACACCTGGAATATCTGTTTAATTATTGCAGAGGGGAGCAAGTGAAATGATGCACAAAAGGTACATATTTGATGTGGGGCACATAGAGGTATTTTCATTAAACCTCAAACATAATACACAAATATGCAATTAATAGTTGAGTGAACATTTGTGTTAAATGTTTTCAACATTACTACAGAGTGCCCTTTTCCTTCTGTAGCCGGTATACTTTTTTAACGTAATTCTGAAGTTTTTAATGAGTATTATTCCTAGCTGAGTCATTTGTTCATACTAGACAATGCTGTAGCACCACCTTATTAGTCAGAAGATTCAGATATATGTTTTATGCAGGGCATAGTGGAATAACATAAGTTGAAAAACACATACAGTTTCATTAAGATAACATATTTCTGTATAAAATGCAGACATTAGCAGTCTGCTTTATAATCCAGCATTGTTAGATAATGTATATGTATGTAAATAGCCAAAATCTATGCAGGCTGCTTTCACAAGCTTCTAGTCTGTGTGAGAGATTAGATGAGAATTTGTAATCAGTTGTGAGGTTTTTGTAGTGAACATAGTGGAAATGTAATTAATTTACAGAGGCAAATATTAATATAAGTACTGGTTCATAACTGTTTTGCAAAGAGTAATAAGTACAGATAATCTGTTTGTTATACAATGTTGTACATAAGACATGAGTGTTATTCTGGTTAAATTACAGGTACATGTTCCTTAAAAATCATTATTTACTTATAACACAGAATTCCTTAATTCAGATAAATACTTCAAGTATTAAGAATGGTCTAAGCTTATCTTCAATATAATAGTTATATAAATAAGTGTTATGTATAATTAATGCTAATTATTATAGGCTCATAGATCCCAGAGGTGTGTGTATAAATGAATAGTTATTTAAAGTTCTTCTATTTGACGGATCTTATTATATATTAACCTTGTATAGTTTTTTTTTTGGTTTGTTTTCTAGTAATTTAACATCTTCTTAAAAAGTGTAAAATATTTATTTAGAAAATTTCAGTTTATGTACATAGAAATAGTAGAAACAATGTGATTGGTTGTGTTATGGTGTTGTTATTAAGCAGCTTGTATGAACTTTTTATCAAGCACGGAATATTTTATTCCATGTTGGAGGTTAAAAATGTTTTTAATTCTGAATTTTTCACGTCGTCCTTATTGTTTTGTCCATAACAAGTTGCTCTTTTGTTAGCATAATGCTTAATGCACTAAATCATTTCATAGTAGTTTCTATACTTATTGTTCCAATAGATGCCAGAATATAAATGTCTTTCATTAAATATAAATGGGTTAAATAACCCTTTAAAGTTTAAATAAGTATTTAACTCTACATAGAGCAGAAATTGTTTTTTTTACAGGAAACTCATCTATTGACTAAAAATTTAAATAGATTGTTGTTAAGAAGATTATTCAGTTTTAATTGACTCTCAGTTTGATTAGAAAAGAAGAGGTGTTCTTATTCTCTGGAAAAAAAAGTCAGGGATAGATAAACTCACTAAACTAGGTATAAATCCCTATGCAACAAGATGGGTTGCCAACTGGCTCACTGACAGAATCCACACTGTGAAAGTTGCAGACACTAATTCCAACTTCAGAACAGTGACAAGTGGAGTACCACAGGGTTCAGTCATAGGTCCTCTCCTGTTTAGTATCTACTTCTCTGAAGTACAGGATAACACAGCAGGTCTTTGGCTAACAAAGTTCGCAGATGACTGCAAACTAGGAGCCATAATCAAAACTCCTAACGATGTGGACTTCCTACAAAAGGGCCTCACTGAGACAGATGCTTGGTGTCAAAGCCATGACCTAAAGCTCAATGCCAAAAAGTGCATTGTCATCCCTTTTGGTAAAAACTCTGTACCCATGAACTACCACATAGGCGGTAGTCTACTTAACACCGAAAGTGTGATAAGAGACCTTGGGACACAGGTGGACAGTAGTCTCACCTTTGATAATCACATCGCCACAGTAGTCAGTAAATCCTTCTATGTGGCACACCTCATCACAAAAGTTTTCTCATCCAGGAAAAAAGAGGTCATTGTTCCCCTCTACTCATCACTCATTAGACCCATTATAGAGTACAATGCCCCTTTTGGTATGTACCTCACAAGACATCTACAACAACTGGAAAGGCCACAGAAATACCTCACAAAGAGGATTACTGGCCTCAAACAGATGCCCTATGCAGACCATCTCAAAAAACTCCAGCTTTACTCTGTCGCATATCACCTACTCAGAGGTGATCTCTGCTTTACATAAAAAGCTATGTCAAACCCAGAGCTGTTGGACATGCTCCATGTAAAGAAATCCCAATCCCTCCAAGCTACATGCTCTAGGGACATAAACCTTGTCACCACAATAAACAGAACATGCTGGAGGGATAGATTCCTGTCCCAGGGACTTTCCATACTCTGGAACAAACTACCTATCTATATCAAACAAAGCTCCTCATTAGCACTCTTCAAGAAAAATCTTGATGATTGGATGGGAGATAGGAAATTCACCCCGGGGATCACTTCTGTGGCTCTGCTTGACAGGGGCACAGGAAAATAATTTTCTTGGGTGACAAAAGCCAGGGTACCGTTTGGCTAGGCCCTAGGGCCAATAGTCTAGTACCTACCTATGAACCTATACCTAGAATAGTGATTTCCTATTCTGGCAAGAGTAGTATACTGGGATTGGTGGTAATAGAAATTGCTAAAAAATAGTATACCCTTATAAATACCTACTGGATTCCTGGGATTGGGTCTAAAGTAGTTAAAAATACTTAGATATTATAACACTATACTCAAAAGGAGAAATGATGATAGCTGGCGATTTTATCTGCATCCTATCAGACAATGACAATACAAATGTTAAACAAATCAGGCTATCTTCAGTAGCAAAACATTTAAATCATTATGTTAATATAAAGTATATGAATGATATATCAAATTTAAAACTTGATTATATTTAAAATATGCTCACTATTCTTTTAGATTTGGGACTCAAACCAATATTGCTAAAGTATTGGTATCCAATGCATTATACTCCAAAATCAAGGCGGTACTAATAGTTTCATGATCCTTATCTGACCGCAATGCTATTACATTTAAATTAACTTTAAGTCCGAGCAATTTAATTTCTTGCCAAAGACTCCTGGCATATATAACTAAACTAAAAGGCTTTAATGAATGGTTATTAAAAGAGATAAATCAATTTATGTAATTTAACAATAATGGTGAGGTCACTGATGTCATACTATGGGGCACGTTAAAAGCTTACTTATATGATAAAGTAAAGAACTGGTATATTTGTAAAATAAAGGATTGTGATAAAGAGTTAAATGCTGTCCCAGCTGAAATTGATAAACCCAATGATAAAGCTACAAGCATACACTTGAAAAGTATAAACCAGAAATACCTAGAAATCTTACATCATAAGATTTCCATTAATCTAGAAAAAATAAATTACAGTCATAGTCAATAAACCCCAAGAGCCTTCGTAGAATAGCTATTAGATCAAAAAACATGAATAAAATAAAACATATCAAGGAAATTGTTTATAAAGAAGGGGAAAAAGACTATCAAAAGAACAAAAAAGCAAGATTGGTAAGTCATTTTCCTTTAGGGAATTAAAAGACCAAATTAGAAATCTTAAAACTAATAAAGCACCAGGTATGGATGGCATAATTCCTGAGCTATGTAAACTTTTACCTGATAATATTTTAAAAATGTTATTAAATGCTTTTGAAGAAGTTAAGATTATATATAATATTCCCCTGTCATGGAGATATTCTCTTACTGCACCCATTTTAAAATCACATAAGGACCCTGCTCTGTGTTCTTCCCATTGATCTGTATTATTTTTTAAATGTAAACTACAAGATTTTCATGTCTACATTAGCCAAAATATTAAATCAAATGCTCATTGAGTTAGTAAATGAAGATCAGACTGGGTTTATAGTTAACAGGAAAATTCATGACACTATAATAAGACTCTTTTCTTTGACTGCTATGGCAAACAAAAATTAAAAAGAGTTATCCATAATAAGCTTAGATATGGATAAAGCTTTTGACTGTGTGAATTGGTCATACTTGTTCAGAGTACTAAATTAATATAACCTTTCCACTGATTTCATAAAGATAATTAAAAAGCTTTATGATAATTCAAGTTTTTTCGTCAAAATAGACTGCTTTATATCTATCCCCTTTGATACCTTTAAAGGTACCAGACAGGGATGCCCTTTATCTCTTTTGCTATTTGCACTTATTACAGAGCCATTTGCTAATTATATAAAAACTGACAAAAACATTAAAGGTTTTAAAATAAATGAAAAATTTTCTTCTAAAATTCAGCTTTTTGCTGATGACATTCTGCTCACTATTGCTAATATTGACCTCTCATTGGCTCATATACATATCTCTATGGACGATTTTGAAAATATTTCAGGTCTGAAATTTAATCACAATAAAACAGAAACCTTGCTTATAAACAAAGGGATAAGCACTAAATTAAATTCTTACAAAAATTTGGCTGGGACAATTTACAGTTAAAATACTTAGGAATTACTGTTGAGAATAATAATAAAAAATCAATTTAAGTTTACTATGAAATTACTAGACAAATGGAATAAATTATTTTTCACATTTAAGGATAGGCTTACCAAAAATGTTAATCTTTAGTCCATCATTAATTCTTCCCCGTCTAAAAAAGTTTTTTTTTTAAATAAACTCTATTTTACTAAAGTTCTTATGGTATCTTAAAAAAGCAAGAATCTCTTTAGACTGGTACATCAAAAGTTGGGAGGAGGGAGACATTGGTTTCCCCAGTATTGACTTATATTCTAAATCTGTAATTATTAAAGCAATCTTCCAGTGGCTTGACTCCTCTTATACTTCCTGTTGGAAATCAATACATAAAAATATACTAATAGATAATAAATCTATAATTGAAACTTATACAAAGTTAGACATCAATACCTTTTTTGGGGGTTTTAAAAGACTAGATATTAAATGAAAAACACAAGTTTACGCTCTACCCTTTTATAAATTAAGTTCTGTTAATATGCAAGAGATTTATGAAATCAAATTATCAAATCGAATATCTACTAATAATATTATTTCCTATAGCTTTCACAAATGGATGCTTAATACCTTTTAATAGAAGGAAATTTTTTGACTTAAAGAATAGTAATTTAATTTATTGGCATCAGTTTCTGAATGGGAATAAAATACACTCAGCTAATTATCTGACTGCTAGATACAGTCTGGAAAAACAGTAGTTGGTTAGCTCTATAAACATGTAAGAAATATATTTAAGACAAAATTAAAATAGCATTAGACGTACAAACTAAAACTATTCTAAAAATCCTAGACTTCTTTTCCTAATATAAATAATAATCCATCTAAAGGTAAGTCATACTTGTCAATCACATATACGATTATTGGAATCAAATTCATTCCCCCTGAATTATCATACTGGAATTACTCAACAAAAATAAATAAAGAAGAATTTTCTAAGAAAAGTAAGAAACTATCCTTAAAATCTGCAGGAAAAATCAATGTTCTCTGTATACTGGAAGATTTATACATGGATTTTTTTACATAGAGTTTTTTTAACACCCCACAAAATTGCTGTTGTATATAAATCAGAAAAAAATAAAATGCTGGAGATGCAATGAAGATGCAGATTGGGTTCATATGATCATGGAATGAACATAATGTCATCTTTCTGGACTGATTTTAGAAACTTTTGTCAAACATTGTGGTCAGATAATTGTACTATTACAGATTCCTTGATTTTGTTCAATGGCCCAATCCCAGTTGTTGTTCCAGTATCACAAATGCCTTTTCTTTGGTCTGTCCTAGCTATTGCTAGGAAAATTATAACTAAAAACTGGAAATGCAAAGCTACTCTCTGTCATTTACTAATGAATTTATCTGTCTAGCCAAATTTGTTTATAAAAATGAATTAACGACCATAAAAATGAGAACTAGAAATGTAACTCATCAATACATAGCCTGGCAGACAATTAATGATCTATTAGAAAGGTACTAATGGTTTTGAGTATATAATTCTTGTTATGGACTTTTGTATATAGATTTGTTTTATTTTGTTTCAAATTATTGAATTATTGTTGGAATATGTAAAATTAAAAAAAAGCTTAAAAAAAGAATTAGTGACAGACTCATGGCAATCAGACTCCGGAGTAGTGATATGGCATATTCATAATCTCAGCCTATGCTCCACAGCAGGGTTATGGTAGTGAGGAAAAGAGTGCATTCATATAGCAGTTGCAGGGCCTACTAGATAAAGCAGGAGAACATGAATTGGTGTTGATAATGGTTGACTTGAAAGCACATATTGGGACAGACAGAACAGGATATGAGGACTGCCTGAGTCCACATGGGTGGGTCAACAAGAATAAAAAAGGTGTGGCCATTCTAGACTGCTGTCTAGAAAATGGCTTTACAGTAGCCCTCACATGGATCAGAAGGATAGACAGTCACAAGATCACAAACATTTCATCCTACTAAGGAAAGGGCACTGGGATAGAATCAGTGATTGCAAAGTCATTCCCATTGAAACAGTCGGCCCACAGCATAAACAACTGGTTCCCAAAATCAGCTACAAATATTGGTCAAAGAAGGCTCTAAGGTCAACAAGACCTGGCTGAAGACCTGAAAGTTGACTGGAAAGAAAGTACAACAGTTCAAGGAATTATTCAGAGCTGTAGCACCCCAAGAAGAGGAAGAAATAGCTGGAGTTGAAGAAGAATGTCAGTGCCTCAAAACAGCATGTGTCAGGACTACAGCGCAGATATGTGGCTGAGCCAGGTATGAAAATAAGGTACACAAGGAAAGCTGGTGATGGAATGCAGAAGTCCAGGAAGTCAGCAGAAAAGAGAAGGAGTGCAGGAAAAATTGGGAGATAGAAAAGATGGACCAGGCTAGGAAGAAATACAGGCTGGCTAACAAAAAAGCTAAAAAAGAGTTGAAACAGCAAAGAACATGACATTGGAGGCACTCTACGAGCATTTGGAAAGTGAATCAATAGGTAACACAAAAAAACTATATCAGGTTGCAAGGCAAAGATAAAGAAGATAGTCAGACATCATTCATAAGGGATGCTAGCAACAACCTGATCACCACTTCACAGGACATCAAAGGGAGATAGTAGGAGTACTTCCAGCAGCTTCTGAATAAAGAAAACTGCACAAAAGCAGTACTTCTCCAGACACATCCTACAATAAGAGATGAGGAGGAGCCCACCACAGAAGAAGTAAGAAAAGCACTAAAGAAATGAAATCAGGGAAAGCAGCAGGTTCAGATGAGGTCACAACAAATATAATAATGATGCTGGGTGAGATAGGTGAGAAATGGCTCTTGAGGGAACTCATAGCAGTGTGGAGAGAAAGGTGTATCCCAGATGACTGGAGAACAAGTATACTCATGCCAGTGTTCAAGAATAAAGGGGGCATTCATAGCCATAGGCAGTACAGAGGTATCAAACTCCTGTCACATTGCTTGAATGCTCTGGAGAGGTTGACTGATAAATGGATATGCAGAGTAGTAGAAAATAAGATGGGAGATGAGCAGTTCAGATTCAGATCAGGATACAGCACAACTGATCCAATGTTTACTGTGAAATTAGAAGTTATGTACCTACCATAACGTTCCATGTTAGTTGTCTTCTCTCGCCTTCTTTCTTGCTGGATGGGTTCGGAGCCGATCCTCGGCTCCGACTCGGCACTTGCTTTAGCTTGAGAACTCCTTTTACCAGCTCGAGGCAACCCTATATCCCATGATGCAAGGCGGAACTACCTCAGATCTCGTTTGGTAGCTAACCTACCCTGCTAAAGACTATCCTAACAATTAGGAACACAAGTTCCTACTAGAAGTCCTCATATGAAGGCTCAGGAGGAAAACAACCTAATAGGAACTCTTCAAGATCTGTCCAGGCCAGGGGGAAGGAGGGAGGGACGCAAGAAAGAAGGCGAGAAGACAACTAACATGGAACGCGTTATGGTAGGTACATAACTTCTAAATGTTAAGTTGTCAATCTCGCCTTCATTCTTGCTGGATGGGACCGCGTCCCTAGCACCTGTATCCCGGGTGGCTCAATGGAACAGACTCTTGAGAACTGTGGAACCAAAGCTGGCCCTATCTCTGGATGCCAAGTCCAACTTGTAATGAGAGACAAAGGTATGAGGCGTAGCCCAAGTAGCTGCTGCACAAATGGTATCAATGGGTAGTCTATCCTGAAAGGCTGCAGAAGTGGATAGACTCCTGGTTGAGTGTGCTTTTGGTTTAGAAGATAGCTGTTTGCCTCTGAGAGAGTACACATAGGAAATGGTGGAAGTCAACCATCTGGATAAGGTCACTTTAGAAACTGGAAGACCTATCCTGTTTTCTGCATAGGAGACAAATAATTGGTCCGATTTTCTGAATTGTTTAGTTCTATGCAAATAGTACCTGAGCTGACGATGGACATCTAAAAAATGCAGTTTCTGTTCAGCTCTGTCGGAATAGTTTGGGAAAAAGACTGGTAGATCTATAGATTGGTTAATATTGGTTTGAGACACGACTTTGGGGAGAAAGGAAGGGTTAGTTCTTAATGATACCCTGTCCTTATGAAAAACCAAATAAGGGGAACGAATGCAGAGAGCTTGAATCTCGGAAACCCTTCTTGCAGAAGTGACAGCCAGTAAAAATATAGTTTTCCAGGTCAATAACTTCAAAGAACATGAAGCAGATGGTTCGAAGGGGGGTAGTATCAAGGATGCCAACATTAAGTTTAGATCCCATTGCGGAGGAGGATGCTTTATAGGTGGTTTTAGGAGAAAAACTCCTCTCAGAAAGGCCTTGCATAATCTATGAGACATAATGTTATTGTCATGCAAGCCAACATGATACTTAAAAATAGCAGCCAGTTGTACTTTGACTGTAGATGACGAGGATCCTGAATGAAAAACCTCCGCCAGGAAATCTAAAACAGAATGTACAGGAGCAGTAAAGGGATCAATATTTCTGGAATTTGCCCAAATAGAAAAACGTCGCCACTTGCTAGCATAAACAGTCCTAGTGGACGACTTCAAAGAAGACACTAAAATGTCTCTGACTGAGTCAGAAATCATTGGTAGCCTGGCTAGGGAAGGAAGTGGAGCAACCAAGCAGTGAGGTTGAGAGAATGAATGGCCCGGTGCTGCTGACCCGACTGGTGGATCAAGAGATCCGAACTGGGTCCAGATGCCAGGGCTGCACCAGAAGGTGACGATGCAGAGATGGAAACCAAATTTGTCGAGGCCAATATGGGGCAATGAGGATCAACTTGGCTCTCAAAACGGTGGCTTTCTGAATGACTTGTGGGATCAAGGGAAAGGGAGGAAGAGCGTACAGAAGTCCCCGGGGCCAATCCTGGGTTAGAGAGTCTCTCAGGGGTTGGCCTGGAAGGGGAAAGAGAGTGAAAAAATCGGGGCACTTGTTGTTTTGAGGAGTAGCAAAAAGATCGCAACAAGGAGTGCCCCACTTCAGAAATATCTGATCCACTACAGATTGATTGAGAGACCAGTCGTGAGGCATCAGAATGGATCTGCTCAGCCTGTCCGCCAATAGGTTGGACCTGCCGGGGATATGCATTGCTATCAGAAACCGCTGAGAAGAGATCGCCCATTGCCAAAGTCTGAGAGCTTCTCGACATAACGGATAGGACCTGGTCCCGCCCTGTTTGTTGATGTACCAGACCACGGACATGTTGTCCGTTTGTACTGCAATAGTCCCCGTGGGAAGAAAGTCATTGAGGGCTTGCAACGTTAAAAGCACTGCTCTCATCTCCAGGACATTTATGTGCAGATGGTATTCTATGGGTTGCCACGTCCCGTGGACCATCCTGCCCTGATAATGCCCCCCCACCCGATCAGAGAGGCACCCGTAGTGACTGTGGCAACTGGAGGAGGGGGAATAAAGGGTCGGCCCTGATGAAGAAGAGGGGAAGATATCCACCAGTTCAGATGAGCTCGGCACGACTGTGTGACCAAGATTTCGTGCCTCATCGGAAGACTGTGGTACGACCACTGCGTGAATAGCATCCACTGCAGAAGACGCATGTGGAAGCGAGCCAGTGGTAGAAGAACAATGGCCGCAGCCATAAGACCTAGAACCTTCAGTATAAATCTGGCTTTGATCTTGTTGCTTTGCAATAGAATCCGAACGAATTTTTAGATGTCCAGAATTCTTTGATCTGTTAGTCTGGCTAACATTTTGACGGTGTTTAATTCTGCGCCTATAAAGGTGATAGACTGGCAAGGCAGCAGAGAAGATTTTTCGAAATTTACTGAAATTCCCAAACTCCTGCAAAGCTGAAGAGTGTAGTCTCTGGACTGAAGAAGCTGACACTTGGTGGTGGCGGAGAGGAGCCAGTCGTCCAAGTAGGGAAACACCTGGAATCCTTGACGTCTCAGATGAGCTGTGACCACTGCCATGCATTTGGTAAACACTCTGGGGGCTGAAGTGAGGCCAAAGGGCAGTGCTCTGAATTGGTAATGACTGGTCCCTAGCCGAAAGCGGAGAAACCTTCTAGAGCGTCTGTGAATCTTTATGTGATAGTACGCATCCTGAAGATCTATAGAGCACATCCAGTTGTCCTTGCCCAGAAATGGCAGAATGGACTGAAGCGTGACCATCCGGAATCTTGCCTTCTTGACAAATCTGTTTAGATTGCTCAGGTCTAATATTGGTCTCCAATCTCCCGTCCTTTTGGGGACCAAAAAGAATCTCGAGTAGACGCCGGATCCTACCTGGTCTGCCGGCACCGTCTGGACGGCTCTTTTTTCTAGGAGTTTTGAAACCTCCTGTTCTGCTAAATCCCTTTGACCAGGTGAGATGTCTGGAAGGGATTTTAGAGGTACGGGAAACCTTTCGAAGGGGATTTTATAACCCTCGGATATGATCGACTGTACCCACATCTCTCGTGATAGGGATTGCCAGGCTACTGGGTACAGTGAAATCCTTCCCCTGACTGCCTCCAAGGGTGGACAGTCGGGCAACACCTCAGGGATGCTGAAAGGGCTTCTCAGGAAGAGACTCCCTGTTGCCCTGGTTCTGAGGACCCCCCCTGCCTCTAGGGCAGCATCTATTATTGTTACCCCCTCTGCCTCTGGGGGTAAACTGACCACGTGCGTCCGGTGTAGCTCCTTGGGCTTTACGGAACCACATCTTCCCCTTCTGACCCTTGGGATATGGTCTAGAAGGAGTGGAAAATTGGACTCCAACGGCAGAAAGAGTTTTACCGTCCTGCTCACACCTGGTCAAGGTATCCTTCACCTGAGGTCCGAACAAAGCCGAACCGTCAAAGGGGTATTAGTGAAGGACGCCTTAAAGGGGTCCGCAAAATTACAAAGCCGCATCCAGGCTTGGCGTCTAAGAGCAACTCCTGTGCCTGCGGCCTGCTCGCTCCATCGGCCGCATAGGATATGAGCCGCATGGAGGAGTTAGATATGGAATTCAGGATTGCAAGCTGCGAGGCAATCTTTTCTTGAGCCCCAGCAGCAGAAGGATCCTGGACTACTTCACCCAGTTCCTTGAGAATATCTCGTTGAAGCCTGGTGAAGTGACAAAGATAATTCAGCGAACGCATAGCAAAGGTCGCTGAAGAAAACATCCGCTTTCCATACCTGTCCATGGTCCTAGAATCCTTGTTAGGAGGATGGACAGGTACTGAAGGATCCACCAGTTCCTTCTTAGTGGCCGCCACCACCATAGCATCCACAGAGATACCCTTGGAAAGGAACTGTTTGTCCGAAGGGGCCGTGATGAATTTGGATGGTCTCCTGGGGACAGGTTCCACAGAATCTGGAGCCGCCCACGCCTTCCGAGCCACTACCTGCATAAGTGGGTCGAAAGGCGGAGACACCCAGGAGGTGGAGGGTCGGGATCCAAAAGCCTCCAGGTATACCGACTCATCCTCGGAGGGGCCAATGGAGGGCCAATTCCCCCTCTGTTTGAGGAGCTCAAGGATGTCTGAAAAGGAGACATCCTCAGAGGGGGACCGTGGGGAACCCTCCGACTCATCTAAGTCGGTATCAGATGTAGTAGACTCAGGGGAGTCTGTGTGTTTCCTCTTACACGTCCTCTTCCTAGGGAGTTCCCCTGCAGGATCAGGAGAAACCTCGGAAGAGGAGGAAATTTCCAGTGGGGAAACCTGGGGCGATGGATCCCTGGGCCTGAGAGCAAGAGGCTGGCAAGAGGCGTCTGCAGGCACTGATGAGGGAGGAGCTAGAGGGATGGACCGTTGACCAGGCTCAGAGGCCAGGACACTCCTCATCACCTCAAAGGCTCCCCTCCCCGGGAGGCCGGAATATCCCTGCTCCGAGGAAACAAGAATTCCCAGCTCCAATGAGAGGGAAGGCTCCGAGGCCGATGTCGGCGCTGAGCTTACCAAAGCCGAAGCCCCGAGAGGGAGAGCGGGGTCGGACAAGGGTCCGATGCCACTAGCCCCCTCGGAGCCGACAGTGGAAACCCGACGACCGGATCCCTCCAAGGAAGGCCTCAAGGAGGAGATCAGAGCCGAGGACGACGGAGCCGAAGGATGTATCGGCTCCGGCATCGAAACAGTCGCTGTCCCGAGAAGCTCCGGCTCCGAACTCTGGTGTGGAGTCGGAGGAGGAAGTTCAAGGGGTGAGGCTATAGCCGAAGTCTGTTGAGACGGGCTATGGAGCATTTGGGCCAGTGCCTGAGACTTCAACAGCCTGCTTACCACCCTCTCTAAGTCGTGGTCAGACAGCCTGGAAGATCTCGAAGATCGGCTCCGATGGCTCCGCTCCGACAAAAGAGGAGACCCTGGAGCCGAGTGGATACTCAGTAAAGAAGGGGACCGAGATCTCTTTCGGGACGAAGCCATCGGAGCCGAAGTCCCCTGAACTCCAGATGGAGCCGAAGGTTTCTCGGCTTCGATGCTGGATAAGATGTCGGCTCCAGCCGGAGCCGACAAGGCCACAGTAGACAAGGTATCGGAGCCAGCCGGCGCCGAACCTACTACTTTAATGGTAGAAACATCGGTTCCAGCCGGAGCCGATCTCGGCTCCGACGGAGCCGGAGCCACCGGAGGAGGCTTGAATACTGAAGCCTGAGCCTTCGGTGGCTTAGAAGGTTTCCCAGACCCTGCTTTAGAGGGAGAACCTTCTGGCTTAAGTAAGCCATGGAGGATAAGTTTATTCCTCCTTTCCTGCAGGACTCTCTGGCTAAAAGAGTGACACAAAGCACAGGAGTCCTGCAGGTGCACAGGCCCCAGGCAATAAACACAAGAAGTGTGACCGTCTGTCAGAGACATTTTCTGACAGCACGAGTCACACTTCTTGAAGCCTGAGACCTTGCCTTCCCTAGACATAACCTAGGAGGAAGTAACACACACAAACCCCAACAAACACACAAAATTAATCCCCTACACACGCACACAGGAAGGGATTAACCAAAGGGGTTTTAGGCCTAACTAAAACTTTACACTAAAGATTATAAAAAGGTTATAAATTTTTGAAAAACAAGGGGATAGGGTGGGCTATAACTGACTACAGACTATACTATGAATAAAAAGGGGAAATTAAAACCCTAACTAAGCTTTTCTGATTTTACCAAGAAAATCACTTACCTCAGCTGGCAAAGGAGACCTCTTTCGCTAAGCGGCAAACGAGATCTGGGGTAGTTCCGCCTTGCATCATGGGATATAGGGTTGCCTCGAGCTGGTAAAAGGAGTTCTCAAGCTAAAGCAAGTGCCGAGTCAGAGCCGAGGATCGGCTCCGAACCCATCCAGCAAGAATGAAGGCGAGATTGACAACTTAACATCATGTAGTTGAGAAGAAGCTAGAGATGAAGAAAGACTCCAACTGCGCATTCTTAGACTTGGGGAAAGCATATGACAAGGTCCCAAAAAAGCTGATTTGAGCAGTACTGTGGTTGTTCAAAGTCCCTGAAACATTGGTAGAATTAGTGCAGGCTATGTGCAAGGGCCGAATAGGGCGGCCACAGTGGTGCAGTGGTTAGCATTGCTGACTCACAGCAAGAGGTTCTCTGGTTCGATTCTCGGCTAGGGTGCCTTCTGTGCGGAGCCTGCATGTCCTCCCTGTGGTCGCGTGGGTTTCCTCCGGGTGCTCCTGTTTCCTCCCACATCCCAAAGACATGCAGTAGGTGGATTGGACACTCTAAATTGGCCCTAGGTGTGAGTGTGCGCGTGTATGTGCCTTCTGTGGAAGGTTAGGCGCCAGGCTGGCAACTCGACACTGTAAAACTCCACTGCCAATCATGAGCGGACAGATGATCCGCTGTGGCGACCCCTAGCAGGGAAAAGCCGAAAGAAGAAGAAGATGTACAAGGGCCAAATGAATCACATACAATGTTCAGTCTCACAGAGGAGTTCCCAGTGGGAGTGGGTGTGCAACAGGGATCAGCTTTGAGCCCGGTGCTGTTCATACTTGTGATGGGCTACATTAGCAAACAAGCCGGAGGGGACATATCAAAAAAATTGCTGTATGCAGGTGATATGGCATTACAGGCAGACTCTGAGCAAGAACTTCAGTAAAGCATAAGGGAAAGGAATGCAAAACTGAAGGCACATGGGATGAAACTAAGTACAGATAAGACAGTGGTAGGGGCAGCAAATTGGGTAATCAGAATAAGCTGAGAACTGAGACAGAAGGTAAGATAATGCAACAGGTTAATAGCTTCAAGTATCTGGGAGGGGTAGTTGAGGCGAAGGGAAGTCTGAATGAAGAGGTAAAATCTAGAATCGGGGAGCTGCTACCAGTTGGCATAGGGTATCAGGTGTGGTGTATGACAGAAGAATACCAAAGAAGCTAAAAAGTAAGGTGTACAAAACACTGGTATGACCAGTACTACTGTCTGGTACAGAAACCTGAGCAGTAAAGGCAGAGCAGATGAGGAAGCTAGAGGTGATGGAAATGGAGTGCCTGAGATTGGTGGTAGGATGCCCACTGTGGGACAGATGAAGAAATAAGGGCATAGGAACACAAGCCAAAGTGGCTTCAATTGCAGAAAAGATCAAAAAGAACAGATTATGGTAGTTTGGCACATGTGCAGAAAAGCAGAAGACAATCTAGTAAAGAAGATTTGGCACAGACAGGAAGACGTTAAGACAAAATTATGTCATCCAGCAAAGAGGTGTATGGATTTTGTGAGAGAAAATATGTGACAGTCAGGCATGAATGTCAAAAAAGGCAGGAGTGTGACACTGAATCGAGAGAGATGGCGACAGTTAACACAACACCCTGACCCCATGTAGAAAATGGGAAAAGGGGGGGTTGATGATGATGATGATGATGAGGATTTCTTTTATGTTGATGTGGTCTGATTTCTGATGAAGAGGCCATAGACCCTGAACCCTCAGATTGTTGGAAGAGGCTCCCCACCCCATCTCCAAAGCTTCTGTAAACAGCTCTTGAGTAGGGGTGGGGATCTGAAAAGGTAGCTTAGGATCAAGGGAGATCTGCTGAATCCACCATAGAAACTCAAGTTTGAGACAAGTAAGTAAGGGGACTGGAAGTTTAAGATGATGATGATGCTGGAACCAAACTGCCCTCAGTACCACTGAAGTTTCCTCATATAAAGCTTGGCAAATGGGAGAATGGGAATAGTAGCTGCCATGAATCTCAGGACTTGTAGAATTTCATTTACCAGAATGGGATAGAAGAAGCATAGGCTGGAAATAAGTTGTCAGAGACAGAACCTTTGGAGAAGGAAGAGAAGCCAACACTGGAATGGTGTAGATTTTGCACCCCGAAAAAATGTAATCTTGAGATGGAGTCAGACTTGACTTCTTGAGACTGATGGTGAATCCCAGACTGAGCATGGATAAAGTGCAGATCCTGTTGAAGCCTGGCCTGAGAGGGAGCCTAAAGAAGCAGGTCATCCATACAGGTAATATCTGGATTACTGAAGTCTGCAAAAGGGTATGACAGGGGTCCATACCTCTCAACTGTCCAGATTTTTGCAGAATGTCCCGATTTTTGCCTCATATTTTTGGTCTGTTCCTCATAAAATTTGTGGTTTTCTGCAAATTATTGAGGACTGAAGTCACTAAATAATGACATATATTTTAGTTTCAGACTTCATATCCTTTAGAAAATCCATGCTAACACAAAGCCTATTATTCTAGCAAATTTCTAAGCTTATAAGAGCAATAGTTAAAAGTTGTCCATATTTTTGAGCCTTTGTCCCGATTACTTTAGGCTTTGTCCAGATTTCTTGAGTTAAGATGTTGAGAGGTATGCAAGGGTCAGACATTTATTGAACATCCTTGAGGTTATAGAAAGACCAAATGGCATAACAGAGAACTGAAAATGAGAGGAAGTAACAGAGAAATACAAAAATACCCTGAAAATAGGGTGAATGGAAATATGAAGATAAGCTTCCTTTAGGTATAGACAGACCAAAAATGTCTGTGTAAGTAAATAGAGAAAACAGAGTCTGAAGGGATAGCATCCGGAAAGAAGGAGTCTTTAGAACAAACATTTAAAAAGCAAAGGTCAAGGACTGGTCTCCAAGATCCTTCTTTTCTGGGAACCAGAAACATTCTGGAATAAAACCTTGTTCTTCTTTCAGAGTCTGGAACAGGATGAATGGTGTCTTGATCCAGTAAATCCTGCTGGAACCCCCAATAATGTGGAAGTTGGCATGGAGGAAGTTGAGGGAGCCCCAAGAAGTGGGGAAGTGATTTCCATACTGTAACATAACCTTGACGGATAACGGACAGAACCCAGGAGTCTGAAGTTATCTGTTACCAGACAGGGAGATTCAGGAAAAGACTGAGAGACAGGGGAACCTGGCAGTAGGGAAGGGGAGAAAGTATATCAGGTGGAGGCAAATTTGTCCTGAAAAGGGGGCCTTTGAGTTTTGGAAATCTGAATAGGTTATCAGAAAATATACACTTGGAAGCCCTCTTCCTCTTAGAAGGCTGACTAGGCTGTATAAGCAGAAAGGCAGACCTAGAAGGATAGTTTCCACAAAATCCTGGTATGGGAGAAACAAAGATTTGTCTATGATCCTGCATCACTTTACTTTTATCTTGTAGAGTGTTAAAGAATTCAGCGGTAGCTGTACCAAAGAGACTTTGATTGTCTAAAGGAGCATCTAGAAGTATTGCTTTAATGTCATCAGGCAAAGCCAAGAGTACATCATCATGACTAAATGAAAAGCAGCCCTAGATGATGCATCAGCTGCATCATTCCTACATTTGATAGAATGGCAGGCAACCTGTAAAGAGGAGTTCAACAAGAGAAGGGCAGAAGTCTTAGTACCTTCAGAATCAGAAAACTTCCCCAAGGTTGAGACAAAAGGGTCAAAATGTACATTGTCATATGAGTCTGATCATTAATGGCCATAAAGGCCAAAGTGGCAGAAGTATACACTTTTTTATAGCCCAAATAACTTTATCAGAAGAAAGAAACTTGGAAGAGAGCAAAAGCTTGGATGGCTTATGTGCAGAAAGATAGACCACCACAAGGTCTGAATAAGGACACTTGTAACAATACTTAAAGGCCTCAGGCACCTTATAGAAAATGTCAAGTTTCTTAGGGGCTGGAGGTTAAGAGTCAGTGGGGAAAGAGGCAGCTGCAAATGTATCCAACAAGGCACCCAACACAGAGAAAACAGTAGAAGATTTAGGAGATCCCATCTACAAAAGCTCATAATACCTCTTTTAAATAACAGAGACTTGTGAGCAATCCCACTTAAAATGCACCATTATGTGAACTACTGTATCTCCAAAAGACAATTCCTCAAAAGAAGAGTCAGGAATCAAGGAATCCTCTTCCTCAGACCCATAGTCTAAAGCAGAGGTAATCTGTAAGGAGTAGGCCAGTGACTCATCCTCAGAGTCCCCTTCCTCATCTGAAAAATCAGACTCACTAGTCCATTTGGCAGAATTATAGGACCAAAGGAAAGCAGGAATAGACACCCCCTGAGGAGGACTTAAAACTTCAGAGGATTGAACAGCTCCTGGATAAAATCCTGCCACTCCTTCTGAGGATCCTTAGCAGTGGAAGGAATGTGCTTGTTTTTTGTTTCTTCTTCAGAGGGACATCAGCTTTAACTAGCCTAGGAGGCTGTGAGCCATCCTAGACTTGATAAGGGTGCCTGGCACTTCTTTCATAACCAGAATCTGGGGAATTACCCTAGGCCCTTCAAAAATAATCAGCCATGGTCCCCCCTCAGTGTCTATGGCACATGTTTGCAAAGCCTTAGAGGACATGCAAGAAATTACTTCCATGCCTGCTTCTGATAGGATAATGTCAGAGGAAACTAGTATCAGCACTGAACGTTCTTTGGGGTCTTCACTCACCTAGACAGAGACATCCAGTGGAGGCTGGACAGCAGCAGCTTCAGACAGAAACTTCTTGGTCATCTTCTTAAGACATGGCAGTACCTCAAAACAGGCAGATTCAGCCATGGTACCCTACCAAATGTTTGAGAAGTTGGTTCTCAATGCAAATGAAATGAGATGACAGATAGCTGCAAAGTGTTTTAGGAAAAAGAACCTAACAAATGGTACACTGAGTATGGTCTTCTGACAAACCAAAGCACTACAAACACTTCTTTTGGCTACTTTTATTAGGAATCTGCTTTCCACACTGACATTTTCCTTTCCTGGATGTCATGAACTGTAAATATAAAAGTAAGAGAAGAAAAAGAAGGAAACCCAATGGGGCACTTATCTGTAAATGGCTCAGTAGAAACCAGCTCAGCAAAAGGCATTCAGACCAATGTTCAGTTGTGGCATTCTGACTGGTAGCAAAAAAGTTCTGAATATCCAGTATGTGTCCATCACCATTATGACCTATTCCTGGGCAGGAACCATACGGCTGAAGTACAATGCTGGGAGGATGTAAAGGCTTTGGTATACTAGTAGGACACTGGGCTATCCTTGGCAGAAGATCCCTCAGGTGATGAATACTGCAACAGTGATAGGGAAGGACATCATCTCTTTTACATGGGTTCAAGTGAAGGATACCTTTTAAAAACTGACCTCAATTCTGGAAAACAAAGTAGAGTTAAAGACATGCAGGAATAAAAGCATACAACTGTGCTTTGATGGAGGAACAGTCTATTCCACTTTTGAGTAACTCACACAAGTAAGAGAAAAACAGGAATACAACCTGAAAGGGGACCTCATTTTCCTTGAAACAGCAGATTGAAAATATTTTCCATATGGAGATGAAGATTTTTTCTAGTGGTAGATCTTTTCACCCCCTAGAGCACATCTTCTGAAACTTGGTATCTGAAAGGAATTAAAAATCTATTTCCCAAGACTGATTGAGAGCTTGCAGGTTGGGGTGTATCAGAAAACCCTTTTTCTGCATGAGTAAGTCCACTTTGTGAGGCAACTTGCAAGGTGGAGAAGAAAGGGAAGAACCAATAGTGCCTTGGCCAGAAGGGAGTCACTATCAAGATTTTTGCTTTGTTCCTCTGGATCTGGGATTGGGGAAGGGGGGAGGCATAGAGGACCCCCCACAGTTGAAGAATATGGTACATGTTCTCCAGTCCTGGAGGCAAGGGGTCCTGGAGCAGAACAGCTTGAGCTGCTTGTTCTGATAGGCAAAGAGATCTATTTGAGGATTACCCCATCTGTGGACTATGTCCAGGAAGACCCCACTGTTCAACTTCCATTTGGGAGGACCTTCAATGGACCTGCATAGTGAGTCTGTGAGAACATGGCCTTCTGACTGGATGTAAACCCCAAGCAGGGACAATTTTGCTTTTATTGCATAGTCCCATACAAGCACCGTTAGCCTGTATAACTGTGCATGATTGCTGTGTTGTCTGAAAATGCTCAGGAGTTCTAATTTCCAGAGGTGGGAAAACACCTGAAGGGCTTGAACTCATCAATGTGCTCCCTTATATCTTTGGGTGACCACTGGCCTTGAACTTTTGTTACATAGCCACACACCCCAAGCCAGATCTGATCGATTTGTGTGAAGGTCCTGAGTGGGTGTGGGTGGGAAGAAGGGAATCCCTATATGGAGTTGAATGTGAGATATCCACCAGCGCAATTCTTTCTTTAGAAAGGGCAAGAGATGGGTTTTTGAAGTCCAATGGGTGACACTGCTGAGACCAAGGTGACTTCAAGTACCACTAGATCTTTTTCATATGTAGTCTGGTGAAGACAAAATCTTGGGATGGGGTTAGAGATGACTTCTTGAGGTCAGGAGTGAAACCTGGTCTTTCCAGAAGCAACATCACAAAGCTGAGGCAAAGTCAAAGATTGTTGTCTTGATTCAAAGTGAATTGTGAAACTACCTTGTGAACGAATGAGGGGTTAGTCTGCAGAGTGAAATCCCTATGAAAATACAGATAAGTTTCTCCCACCATAAGAGCTTGTAACTCAGATGCTCTTCTTGCAGATGTCAAAGCAATGAGAAGGACAGTTTTCCAAGTAATGAACCTTAAATCAGCCAAGGAGGCAGGTTCAAATGTTGACAGTCAGTTTCACCAAAATAAAATTGAAATCCCATATAGAAGGAATCTGTCTATGAGAGAGACTTATGTAAAGCTCATTTCAGAAACTGTTTAACAACAAAGAAGAAAAGGGAGGATCTATGGGAAGACATGCTGAAACAGCTACAAGGTGAACCTTGACAGAGACATAACAGAGGTCAGAAGATGGTAACTCACTCAAATATTTAATACAAGGGGTGTAAAATCTTTGTTGTGACACTGGTTATTGACTAGGTACCAACTAGAAATTATTTTCTACTTGCCAATACATGACTTTATAATAGCAGGCTTTCTTGCCTCCTTCAGTACCTGCTGCATATCATGGTATATCAAACTGCCAGTGTTTTCTGTGAGTTGATCCAATGTGTGAGGACGAATATGGTAATTGTTCTTGGCCAATTCTATAAGAGAAGAACAATTTTGTCTGGACCAAAAGACAGTCATCAAAATAATTTTTTGGGAAATTTTTCTGAATGTTCAGGACTACCCTAGAAATCACTGGAAAGGGGGGAATAGCATATAGGAGCATCCTTGACCAGGGGCATGACAGAGCTTTTCTTCTCCATGCTTGGATACAAGGATTCCTGGAACAGAGTTTGTCTAGTCTTTTTTTTAAAATGACTAATAACCAAACAAGAAAGTAACACTATGGGAGGCAGAGCTAGGAGTCATGAAGACGAACAACTCTCTTACAAAAACAATTTTGTACTATAATAGATTAAGCACTTTCATCTCAAGTAAATACAGGACTTCAGAATGAAAGTAATAGAACACATCATTTCTTTTTATATCAAAAATGTATGCATAGCAATTAAAGAATTAAAAAAATAAAAAAGGCATCACCACCTAATAATTTATTCCAATCTAAAAATTCATTTGCATTGTAAAACCACTAAAATTACTTATATATATATATATATATATATATATATATATATATATATATATATATATAAAATACTAAAAATACAAGTATATATGCAGTTAAGCCATTCATACCATGCTTTTGATTATTCAAAAATAAAAATCATAACTTGGCTGAAAGTAATTTCAACATTGGCTGAGTATTCAAAAACTCATCTAAAACTGATGGGGTATTTGCTTTCAATTTAAACTGCTAGAGTAGCTCTCTACACTCCAGTTTAGTTCCCCCCCCCGCCCCCATGGGTTTACACTGACCTTTTCTAAAATGGCAAACGTATATTCCTTACTTCCACCACTCTCCTGCACATGCTTAAATAAGGCACTGTTGGTGTTCATATTATTACTATTATAAAGATGTTCATAAATTGTTTTCCTTAATGATATTTCAGTTTTACCAATGTAGTAGAAGGGACAACACTAGCATTTAGCCACATACACTACTCCAGAAGTTGAACAATTTTCCTTCTGCAGGGTCAATCTTGTTCTGAATATATTTTCCAGTATTAAAAATACCCCCTCTAAAATATATGAGCATTGTATACAGGAACCACATCTTGTGGTCCCCTTATTTGATTTAGTATTTATCAAGTCTCATTATTCTTGTCCTTCTCAAACAAACTTTTCAAATTCTCTGCTGTCTTAAAAACAAAATTAGGGTGGGTTCCCATTATGCCAAAAATTGATGGATTAGTCCCATCATTATGTTCCAGTTCTACTGATAATGTTTTTAACATACTTGGAACAATCATTATATTGTACCTCCAAGGCTTTGTCAAATCTCAAATCACTTTCCTGTACAAGCTGCCCATTGTGTTCATTTGTTTCTGTCAATCCTATACCTAATAAAGGTTTGTATTTCTTACTCCATTCATGAATTACCTCTTTACTTATATTAATGAGGTCTTCAGGGTAACCCCCATTGAAAAATGTCTTACTGAGTTTGTCCATTTCAGTATAAACTTCGCCAAAGTGGAGGTCATCCTTGCAACTCTAATACATTGTCCCTTTACTACACTCTTTAAAAACATTAAGGGTGAACACTTCCAAAATGTAAATAAGAATTACTGAATGTAGATTTCCTGTAAATCTTGGGTGTATAGCCCTCCTCTGAATGTCGAATAGTAGTATCTAGGTAATTAATAACATTTTTATTAAAACTGATGTAAATCTAAAATAATTAGTTGTATTGTTAATCAGTAATCACATTCTCAGGACCTCCCTACAATATAAAAATATCATCCAGGAACCTCAAATATAGCTTACAACATTTGTGAATTTCTGAATTAAAAACACATTTCACCTATGCTAGTAACACTAAATTTGTGCAGAGTGGGTTACAAGTTGTCCCATAGCTACTTTAATTTGCTTGAAGATCTCATCCTCAAAAAAGATGAAGTTATTATCCAAAACCAAAGATGCAGCCTCCATACTTAAGTTAAACATTTCGGCAGAAAGAAAGTTACAGTCAATTAGACTTTCATGGAATAAATCAAGACCGTCTTTCATAGGAATTGTAAATAAGTTGACTACATCAATTGTTAAAAATCCTAGCTGCTTGTTCCATATGCTAGGTGTGAGCCTTCAAGGAAAAATCCTTCAAATCCTTTAACTAATGACACTGTTTTCTAAAGATAGGCTTCAAAAATCTTTCAATAAACAAAGCCAATGGATAAGTTTTTGAACTTGCTGCCAAAATAATAGGTTTAACAGGGAGAATGTTTTAAATAAGAAACATCTTTTAAATTATATATTATGACATTGGCAATTATACATTTATATAAATGAGAAGAATCCATACTGACATAATTTTAGTTGCAAACATTATACATCACTTATAATCTGTCTAGTCATTGTCAGTCAAACATTACATAACTCATTCAAATCCTGCCTTCTTTTAAACCTTAATCCTCCTCTGCATTTATTTTCCCCACAATTCCCATGTTTCTATATAATTTGCTCCTACTCTTTTCTTTTAGGTCCCAGTTCTAGTTATTTTTTCACTACTTATAAGTAAGGCTGGTTTAGACTTTGATTTTCATTTTCTAGTAATTGCTTTTTTGGCAGCCACCATAATTAAAGTCAGCAAGGCCATACTATGTCTAGACCCTTCCAATTCTGTACCATAGCTCAAAAAACAATTTCCTTAGTTATGCCATAAAGGGGGACTTTTGATATCCTTATGGATTTTTGAGATGCCAAAAATTGTGGAAATCACTATTTTTTGAATCCTAAGAAAATCACAAATGGTCTTGGAAATCCTGTGTTCTAGAAGAAATTCATTCAAGGCCATGTTGATTTTAATGTAAACAATGTTGACTTAATTTAAAGATACTTGACATATATGTATCAGTGTTGTGCAGTATGTTGGCCATAGCACAAGAGTAATCAATATCATCAAAAAGTACTGTCCCTCCCCCCTTGTTAGGCTTCATAATGCATATTGATATATCTTTAACCAAGGTGTCCAAAATATCCCTTTCTTTTAAGCTTAAATTATACTTTTTAGTATAGTTCTTCTTCTTTGGTAATCTATATCACTCATCTATGCGTGCCTTTTCAAATGCTTGTATAACTGGATGCATTATTGGATTGAACAGGCTCTATTTTCTTACTATTTGCTGGCTTTTACTAGTGGTACTAATGCTCATATTCTTTTCCTGAAAATGAACTGCAAGATTTAAATTCCTTGTGAACAATTTGAGTTTTATCAAGGAATCTGAGATTTCAAAAGATTTTGTTGGAATAAGCTTGAAACATTTTCAACTATAGAAAAATGTTCTAAACTAATAGAAACATGACTATAATTAAATATTTTATAACCAATGTATGAGAACATAATCCCATTGAGATCATCACCATTTCTGACCTTCCTTTTCCCTTTTGCTTTGTATCCCTTTTCCTGACAATGAAAAACTTGAAAATGTCTCTTCCCTCCAGTTTTGGGAACTGTGTCATCTAGTTGTTGTAACTGATTTGCCAATCACTCTGATCTGCATAGAAACAGAAAATCTTGGTCATTTTCAGACTAATAGCAGCTATCCTTTTAGAATCTCTGTTATCAACAGCCTCATTCTCTGTCTTTGTATCAACCTGTAAATTTATGTTCAAAAAGTTCTGCTCAGTGTTCTCACCAGAGTTAAACAAAAATGAGGTTCTCCTAACAATATGTCTTCCTGACAATAAGGGGATAGGCTGTCTTTTTGTTATATACTGCTTCGTGTCCCTAATTAATTTCTTATTTTTACATTTTACCACTTCATCACATTTCTTATCAATCTTATCAAACATGCTATTATAATGCAACTGGTAACTATCAAACAAAAAAATCCTTTTGGATGTTAACATTCAATACTTCAACCTCTTTTAAAAGATCTAAAATCAAAAGAGTATTATACTTAATCAATAAATCAGTTCTAGACCATAGCAGTCAAACATTGTCATAAATTCATCATACGGACTATCATATTCCAGCCCATTAGGAAATGTGTACTCTCACAGTCCTTGTGGCGCTATGTTTTACACACACTCAAGAATTCATTGTCCAGCTGCAAAATACTCCCTTTTAATTTTTTTTTCTCAAAACTGTGTATAATATCTTTTGATGAGCCCTGATTGTAATAACCTATTGGTCCCTTGCTCGACTCTGTGTATTCCTGGTTGGAAAAAATACATGTAAAATGCCTGTACAGCCAAGTTTTACAATTAATAAGTTCAGGTAAAGCCCCTAGTGCATCTTTTCTCAAAGTAGTTTTCAAAAGTGAAGCTTTCAGTGTACAATCATCATCATCAGAAGCCACAGTACCTTGATGCCTGTTGCTAAACCCTCCAACATTTGCTGAGTGAGATGATGTGAAAGAATTTGTATTCATTCGTGAAATCTTGCTCATTCAAATTCAGCAACATTGGAGTCATCCGCGTTTGCGAACACATATACAACTGGAAGTCGCTTAACACTTTCCATCCTTGGTTGTGTGGAAAAAGCTTAGATAAAAGTTTTAATAACTTAGCTAAATCTCCTTTTACTGTATCCATGTCTGCTGATAGTTTGACAAAATCCACAGGTTTCTTCATAGAGGTCAAGTCTCCATTGCAAAGCAATGCTTCCATAGTACCAGCTCCCAATAAGCCAAAACTAAAACTACAAACCAAAGAATAATGGCGTACACACTACCAAAAGAACTAATAATCAAACAAGCAAGTAATGGTGTGAGAGGCAGAGACAGAAGTCACAAAGACAAATGTTTCTCTTATAATATATAGTCTTCGTGACTCCTAGCTCTGCCTCCCACAGCATTGCTTGCTTGTTTGGTTATTAATTATTTTGGTAGCATGCGCACCATTATTCTTTGGTTTTGGTTTTAAAAGGAGTTGAATTGATCTACTTGCTGTGTTCCTCAGATCTAGATCAGTTCCTGGAATACCTCTTCATTGAGTTTCCACTCATAAGGGTCCCTCCAGGATCTGCTTGAGATTGTCTGCCACTGTATTTTGCTCCAGTCAGGAAAAGGGATACAAAGCCTAAAGGGTTAAAAAGTGCTGGAGAGCTAACTCCCAAGCTATCACTGCCAACCGGTACAGAAGGTACAATCTGGTGCCCCCTTGTATGCTTATGTACCACATTATCATAGTGTTGACTATAATAACCTGAAGAGGACCTGTTCTCCAAAGATAATGTAGAGCCTTAATGGCATGAATTACAGCCAGCATCTGACATTGATGTACTTTGATCTGTCTGAGTTGTCCCACAGTCCTTGCACTCTTATACCCACTGAAACTGTTCCCCACACAAAATCTGAGGAATCTGGCTGTACAGATTGTGTTGGGGTAGATTGAGGAAAAAGGGAGCCCTGGATTGAGAGGATCTGATCCCTCTACCTCTGACGTTCTGACTGGAATTTGAAATTCTAGAGGTGAAAATGTTATGTCTACATGTTTTTGAAATGTCACTGAATCCGTCTCATATACAGACAGCCTGGCAAGTTGTATGTATCATGGGATCATAGAAAACATAAGACCCAATATCCTTAGAAATTCTCTGGCAGAAGCTTGAGACTGACTTGAAAAACTCAAGAATAATTTCAGATATAAATCTTTGTCTTAAGGCACCTCAGAAACACAATTTTGTATGACACAGTGAGGGAGAAATTTTGCAAATTTTTCTGGAATCCCAGATGAATTAGGTGAGAAGTCACCTTTGTTAAGGACTCCTGGCATTTGGCCAAGGACTCTGCACAGATAAGCAAGATGTGTAAATAAGGAAAAATGTGGATACCCTGCAGTCTGCAGGTGGGTCACCACTGGGGCTTGGCATTTTGTAAACACTCTTGGTGCAGTAGCCAGCCTGAATGGTAATGAATAGAATTGATAATGAGACCTCAATACATAAAATCCTAGGTATCTCTTGAAGCTGTGTGCTATGGGAATGTGATAGTAAGTATTCTTTAGGTCTAAGGTCACCATAACACAGTGATCTGGAAGTAATGCTAACACAGTTTGGAGGGTCAACATCCTGAATTTTGAAACGTTCGCAAAAAGATTCAGAAAGAAGAAATCCAAAACTGGTCTCCAAAAGTGCTTCTTTTTTGGGACAGATGCATTCTGTAATGAAAGCCCCTTCCTATGTGTTCTGCAGGAACATGTACTATGACTCCTGTTTCTAACATGTTGTAGCACCTAGGGTAACAACTGTTTGACTGGGGGGTAAAGGAGGATCCCCCTGAAAGAAAGAAGTATTCTATTCATTACTAACTGTAAACCTCTTGATTCTGCTTTAAAACCCATTTGTCAGAAACTATCTGAAGCCAAATGGAGGCACTGAGAGACAGATTTTATGAAAGGGGAAGAGGTGCTGCATTGGGGGGGGATAGGTGACTACATTCCCAGTATAGCCATTAAGTTGCTAGTGCATGACCCTTTTTTTGGGAAAATTCCTTGATGTTCATCGTGTTACCCTGCTGCAGTCATCACACTTGGGTTATCCTGTCGTCAGGCGGTCCCGCAGTCAGCCAGAATTCCAAAGTCTTGGTCCGGCGTCGGTTGCTGTTGCTTCTTCCCTGACGTCAGTGCACCAGGGGTATATATAATGCATCCGACGCCATCTTCTTCAGTCTTTCTTGTCGCGCGGTGCCCGAAGCAGAAGCAGTTCGCAAGTGCCGGTCGGCAGACTCCTGAGATTTTCAAACTCGAATTTCAGACAGAAGTCTTCAGTAAAGCTAAGTACCCCGTTGGGGAAACTTTTCTTGCCTCAGACCGATGTCAGAAAAAGTTAACAATTGTATTTCTTGTGGGAAGCAAATACCTCATAAGGATTTTCATTCTTACTGCATACCTTGCCTAGGCCCAGACCACGATGTCACTAGTTGTCGTTTTTGTGCTAGGTTTAATAAGCGTACTATAAAAAGACACTTTGATTTCGCATGACACTACTTCGGTAGAAAATTTAACTACACTATGCCGTCGGAGCAACCGGCTACCGGCATGCACAAAAAACGCAAGGATAAGGACAGGCAGCCTAAACCCAAGCCAGACTCCGAGGCCTCGGCTGGTCCAGTCTCCTGTTCACCGGTCTTCAGTGAGACTCCGACACAGCCCCTGACTACCGCTGATCTGGAACCCAAGACTGCTTCGGAACTTTTGGCGGAAAGTACCAGGCCGACGCAACCATTTTGTTCAGCCCCTACCGACGACACTTCTGAAAAAGATGTCGGTGCTGCAGAAACACCTTCGGTTTCTGAAGTCATCTTCAGACCGACGACGCTCACCATTAAAACGTATCCTAAGATGAAGACTCCTATTAAACCTAAAAAGACTGCACTTCAGTCCCCTGTTCAAGGCCCCATGCCTAAGAAACAGATGCTCAAAATGGCTGAAGATTTGATCTCTTTAATCAGGGGTTCCCAACCCCCTCCTGACAAAAGGCCTAGACAAGAGGAAGATTATGCATCCTCTGAACAAGTGTCTATTAACTCAGGGTCCTCTGAGGATCAAGATTACTCCTTCTCCCCTTATGAAGATTCTGATGCTGAGGATTCCATTCCCTCAGCTTCTCCCCCTGAAGACTACTCCTTTGGGGAAACTTTACACACTATGAGGGAATATTTTCACTGGGAAGGTCAGGACTACTCTGACTCAAAGAAAAGGCTCAGAGAGTTTCTTTTACTCCCCCAGCACAGACCACTTGCCATCCCCCCAGTTTCAGACATTGTGGATGATGTTTACTTAGAATCCAGTTTGAACCCAGACTCTGCCTCCTGCTCCGGCCAAACCTGACAGATACTATAGAGTGCCTGATTCCCACAAATTTATTTACAAAAGTCCTGTTGCTGACCCAGAGACTATCTCCCAGGGTCCCAAAGGGGCTAAGGCTTCTATGGCTAAAAATCCTGTACCCTCTGAAAGGGACTCCAGAGCACTAGACAGGTGGGGGAAAAAGGTTTACACCTCAGCCACTCTAGCTATGAGGGCATTAAATTGCCAGTTTCACATGCTAAAATATCAGCAATTTCTAATGTCTCAGTTAAAACAAAAAATGAGCACACTCCCTCAACAGTCTGAATTGAAAGAAATGCAGGATCTGTTGCATGCAACTGAACAGGTGGCAAATATACTTTACAATGTGGGTTTGATTCTTTGGAGGCTTCCTGCAGAGCAGCTGTCACTGGGTCTGTTATATGTAGGCATGCTTGGTTAAAGGAACAAACTCTGCCTGATCATGTTAAAGCAAAGCTTCTAGATGCTTCCTTACAGCAGGATGTTCTTTTTGGAGTTAAAGCAGAAGAAGTCTTAAAGAAAATGGAGGATAAGGCAAAATCTATGAAGACAGTCAAAGATTTCCTACAGGTACAGCCCCCTCGCTTCAGCAAAAATTAGCCAACAAAAAATTGGTCCTTTCCAGCTACTGACAGGCCACAGAGGGGTAAATACAGATGTCCAAGAGGCAGAGGACAACCACAAGCCCAGTACAAACCTCGACAATGGGGCACTGCAGCACAGAAGGGAGGAGAAGACAGGTCCCAAACTACCAGAAGGCAAACTCAATGACTTGCACCTCATCTGGCCAAGCAACACTCTCTTGGCAGCCCCCTTGGGAGGAAAACTCGCACTTTTTTCAGACAACTGGCACATTGTCACAAAGGACATAGACATAATTTCATGAGGATACAGATTCCATTTTCACTCCTTGCCAATGAAAAGAGGAATGCCAAACCTGCCACAAAATCAATGGGCAGAGGCACAAAGACAAATTACAGCTCTCATGGACATGAGAGCCATTCAACTGGTACCTACTCGACAGCAAGGCCAAGGATTTTACTCAAGACTCTTTCTAGTTTCCAGAAAGGACAATGCCTGGAGACCAATTCTGGACCTTTCAATTCTAAATACCTTCTTACAAGTACCCAAATTCAAGATGCTAACACTACAGCAGCTTCTTCCCATGTTGGGCAAGAAAGCATGGCTAGTAACGTTGGACCTCAAGGAGGCATACGTGCATGTCCCTATCAGACAAAGTTGCAGAAGATACCTCCATTTCATTGCAGGTTCAACCCATTACCAATTCTCTGCACTGCCCTTTGGCTTATCTACTGCGCCCAGGGTCTTCACAAAATGCCTGGCACCAGTAATTGCATACTGCAGACAAAAAGGAATTCAAATATATCCATACCTGGATGACTGCCTCATCCAAGCAGAAAGCAAGGACACCCTCTTACAACATCTGGCTTTTGTAAAACATCTTCTAAGTTGCCTGGGGTACACAGTAAATGAAAAGAAATCAAAACTAGTACCCTCACAAAATATGACATTCCTGGGTGCCAGCTTGAATACAACGGCCCAGAAGGCTTATCTGACGCCAGACAAACAACTGCAACTGACTCAATATTTAAAAACATTGGCAACAAAGACCCAACTACCTGTAAGAAAAATTCTGCAGGCCTTGGGCTTCATGGCATCTTGCATACTACTAATACCATTTGCAAAGCTGCATATGAGGAAATTACAGTGGTACCTAAAAAGCATATGGTCTCAACACAGCCACAGCTTGGACACAATGATATCTCTCATTCCCTGCCTACAACAGGAGTTTCTATGGTGGTCACTGGCATGTCACCTCAACAAGGGTCAGCCTTTCACCTTGCCCCCAGCCAGGCAAACTATGACAACAGATGCATCGGACTAGGCCTGGAGGGCACACATGGCAGGACAGTACGTTCAAGGCGTATGGTCTGCAGATCAAAGGAATCTGCACATCAATCAAAAAGAGATGCTAGCTGTACAGAATGCTCTGACAGCCTTCAAGAATCTATTACATCCAGGACAACTTACAATAAGGACGGACAACACCACAGTTATGTGGTACATAAACAAACAAGGGTGTACGCACTCCTACCCTCTATGCAGGCAAGCAATGACCTTGTGGAACACAGCTCTGACTTACCAAGTTCACTTACAAGCTCAATTCCTGCCTGGACAAAAGAACACATTGGCAGACGACCTCAGCAGAAACATCATGCATCCCCACGAGTGGAAACTGGATCCACAAGTATTTGCAATGATAACTCAAAAATGGGGCCAGACATAGACCTGTTTGCCAGTCCTCAAAACTATCAACTAACAAAATTTTGTACAAGGACACTTCACCATCAAGCTTGGAAAGTGGACGCACTCTCATTCAGCTGGAAAAACCTGACAGTATATGCCTTCCCTCCATTGCCTCTCCTCACAAAGGTGCTTCTGAAAGTCAGAAAGGAGAGACCACGACTGATACTCATAGCCCCAGACTGGCCACGTCAGCACTGATACCCACTATTGAGTAATATGGCCCAGGGCCCACCTTGGATTTTACCACAAACTACCCATTTGCTCACACAGCAAAACAATCAGATTCTTCACAGCCAGCTAAAAACCTTAAATATGGCTGCATGGAAAATCACCTAAACATCCAGCCAGCTCCTCTTTCCCAAGCAGTTATGGATGTTATTCTGGAAACTAGGAGGCCCAGCACCAGGAAGGCCTATGCGGACAAATGGAAAAGGTTTTGTGCTTGGAACCAAACTAAAGGCCAAAACACACTTCAGCCTCACCTACCTCACATTCTACAGTATCTAACTGAGATGTTGCACAAAGGACTTTCTTTTTCTTCCATTAAAATCCATGCATCAGCTATTTCAGCCCACTACAACACAGAACCACCCTTATTTTCACATCCACTTATAAGGCAGTTCCTTAAGAGGGGCAAAAAACATTAGGCCCCCCCAGGAGAGCACCTACACCAACATGGGACCTCAATTTTGTTCTGGAAAAACGTACGCTACCTCCCTTTGAACCAGCTTTCTCTGCAGATCTACAGTTCCTATCATGGAAGACTGCCCTATTGCTAGCAATAACTTCAGCTAGAAGAGTCTCAGAGCTGCAGGCACTAATGGCAGTGGAACCTTTCCTCATTTTCCATCAAGACAGAGTTTTTCTACGAACTAATCCTTCCTTCATGCCTAAGGTGGTTTCCAGTGTGTCTTTAAATCAAACCATTCACTTACCCACCTTCTTCCTAAACCCACAGAACAAAGGAGAAAGACTCCTGCATTCCTTGGACATTCACAGGCAACTTCGCTACTACTTGGATAAAACTAAGGCTTTCAGAAAATCTGACTAGCTCTTTGTATCCTATGCTACAGCTTCACAAGGGAAGGCTATATCAAAACAAACCATTTCCAAATGGATAGGACATTGCATTCGTTTTTGCTATACCCATTATGGAAAACCAGTTCCTGCTACCATTAGGCCCCACTCTACCAGGGCAACAGCTACATCTACAGCCTTCCTCAGGGGGGTACCAACCAAGGAGATTTTGGAAGTTGCAACTTGGAGTTCAGTACACACTTTTACCAAACACTATCACTTACCACTTTACTCTAAGACTAGGGCTGGCTTCGCCACTGCAGTTCTGCAGGGCCTTCTAGCCTCCTCTAACCCTCTATAACTCCTCCACCCATCCATAGCTTTGGGATTCTACCCAAGTGTGATGACTGCAGCAGGGTAACACGATGAACATAGTACAGTTTTGTACCTACCATAAATGTAGATGTTCGAGTGTACACCCTGCTGCAGTCCAGGTTACCCTCTCTCCATCCCCTCTGATCTAACTGGCTAAATCTATACAATACCTTCCTGATGTATTTGCTTATAGCTGGAGGGATTTTGTGTTTGTGAAAAAAAGAAAAAAAAAAAAAATACTTTATTTGGTACTAATTACTGACCACCTTTTTGGGGGCACCTGACATCTGAGGCAAGAAAAACTGAAGAAGATGGCATCGGATGCATTATATATACCCCTGGTGCACTGACGTCAAGGAAGAAGCGACAGCAAACGACGCCGGACCAAGACTTTGGAATTCCGGCCGACTGCGGGACCGCCTGACGACAGGATAACCCAAGTGTGATGACTGCAGTAGGGTGTACACTCGAACATCTACATTTATGGTAGGTACAAAACTGTACTTTTTTAGAGCATGGGTATTTGTCACCTCTTGCCATTTCTTCTTGGGTGTTTGCCTGTTATTAGGCTGCATCCTTGTTTTTGTCTTTTAACGGGAGCATATGATTTGGAAGGAAAGAACTTGGGGACCTGAAAATTCCTAAGATAGTCCCTACATTAATTTACCCCCCTCATCCCATGGCTTGAGGACCTGTGTAGCAGAAGGCTGGACTAAAATGTCTGTATCACAGGAACTCAACATTTCTAACTGACTCATTTGAAAACTTTTGATTACATATCAAGACAAATCTTATCAATACTGTAGTTGAAACAGAAGCCTCAGAAGCTGTATCAGCACAATCATGCACACTTTTTAGGGCATGGTTAGGTGACTGAGACAGGTTAGAAACAATCTGATTCACATAAGACCTGCCTTCAGGAGTCAGGGATGTAAAAAACTCAAACTATTAATGCATCTTAATATAAGCTTCAGCATGTAGCCTTGGTAATTAAGAATTCTAAGGGCTAGATTGAAGGAAGAAACAAAGTCTTTCACCCTGTTTGTCCAGCTACTTGCCCTCTTTACCCCAGGCACTGTATTGGGACTAAATAAGAGTTTGTTAGCAGCAGGAGTCGTATGATAGCAGAATAGAGATTTATTAGATAGAGAAACTCTATACAGTCTGTCTGCCTTCTTTGGACTAGATGACTGGAAGGCAGAAGCATTGCAGGCAGCTTTCAATGCAACCCCCCCCCCCTATTGCTGGTAAAATGAATGGGTGCAGTACTAGGGGCTTCTTCCTCAAGTAAGTCATAGTATCTGCTCAGCCCAAGAAAACACATCCCTTTAGTTTGGAAGTGGTTTCAGCAAAAGAGAAAGCCCCCATTTGTACATTTTCAGACCCACTATCTAAACATTAAGAGTATTGGGTTATAGAAGCTTCAGGTGATATAATCCTCTCACATACCTCTCAACCCCTTAGTACAAGAAATCTGGACAAAGGCTTAAGGAATGGGGGGGGTGCCCAGAAATAGGGACAAACTTTTAATATTGTTCTTCTGAACTTAGACAGTTGCTAGAATAATAGGATTTGTGTTAGCACACATTTTTGAAGGATATGAAGTCTGGAAACTCATTATTTATTGACTTCAATCCTCAGTGTTTTGCCAGAAAACCATATATTTTATGAGGAACAGAACAAAAATATGAGGCAAAAGTCATGACATTCTGCAAAACTCTGGATAGTTGAGAGGTATGCCCTCCCACTGTCAACATCAGCATAATCAGAAAAAGCATCTTTCTCCTTAGAAGTAAAGGTTTAATTTGAAGGAGGCATTTGTCACCCAGAATTGACTGACTGCAACACACTCCATGCTAAGGTAATATCATTCTTACACATAGAAACCATTTCCTTATTTTCCAAATGATTCACTTTCTGTTTCTTTTTCCTTGGGGCATTCCTAAAGGAAGATTGGAGGGCAGCATATCATCCCAAGCCAGAGGTCTCTTTTCAAGCCACCACAAGAAGACCCTCCTGAGGGTTCTACCTAAAATGGATGGTTCTTCCACACCCATGTCAGACACTGTAACAACAGTAGAGGGTGTATCTGACTCCTGGCTCATAACAGCAGGCAAGGTTACACCAAAGGAATTCGAAGCAAGTGGTCTTAGGAACCAGAAGTGGCCACTGCAGAGTCACCCACCATTGGTTGAGGCATTAAAGGTGCCTACACTAAAGGTTAAGAGTCATATTTTAACTGTTTATTCTTTTTAAGTACATTGAGAGAAAAAGCAGTAGGACCAGGGTAAGTATCCATGCTGTAGCTGAGGAAAAAGCCTTATAGCCAGTAAGCTGTACTGGTAGGAGTCGGTCAGAAGGTAAGTTGTCACTCAGCTCACAACCCTTCCAGCAGTTTTTAAATTAACAAAAAGATTACAGAAGTAAAACACACAAAAAAATTCCCTGTCCAGAGATACTATCCTCAAAGTGAACAGCCCGATAAAAATGCAATAAAATGTGTTTTCAAGAAGAATACAAAAGCATTCACAGAGCAGTCCAGTCTTCCTCTTAAAGTATACTTTCCAACTGTCCAAAAAGACCAAAACTCCTAAAAATAAGTATACAGTAATCCCAAAGTCATAAAACAACAATGGTAAATGACAAATTTGATGGCAAATGTTAAATCTTTGCACATGTTAATCCTGTTAGCATTAGTCCAAGTACTACTGCATTAGCGTAGTCTATCTACCAATCATAGTGAAGCATTTTTTTATACCAGTTACACTATTTAAAGCTCACACAGTACTGCAAAAACATCACATTTTGCTCTGATGAAGTTCGATCGTTATCAATAAAGTGAACAAAAGCACTCAGGAAATAACAGTTCTGGCTCAGCGTCTATTCATTGTTTTTTTTAATAGTTCGGAAGTTTTCAGTAGTATAAGTTTAGTTCTTCCTAGTCTTATTCGGTTTTGTTTTTCCTCCATTATTGTTAAATTGACAACTACACCACAGCACTCTCTTGTTTTTTACAATAATTGCAAGTGTTTAATTTAGACGTTTGTTCTAAAGACTGAAAGAAAATTAAATCATAATTTATGACCATGTTTATGACACAAAAAAAACAGAAAAGTAGTAATGCCATATATAAATACCAGTCTAAGTGTAGTGATCATGGTTTTGTTTTTTCTGTACTGGAAAAGGTGGTACCCAACCCAAGAGGTGGCCTCTGGTCTATTTTGTTGCACCAAAAGGAACTTTGGTGGCAGATATTTTTGAATGCCACGGCTCCTCCAGGTCTTAATGAGTGTATTAGTATTTATTTTTGGCTGAAAATGAGAGCTTATGACAGATGATTTTATTTTATTTATTTTACATTGATGTTTGATATGATTGCCTGTTTTTTATTTCATTTATAGTGGTATTATTTAATAGGGCTGTGTCCCTTTAAATGTATTTTCTTGTTTTGTGATTATGTGTTTGGTGGGGGGTTTAAAAGGGTGTTTGCTTTTTGATTCTTTTATCTGATGATGTCTACATTTACTGGAAAAATGCAATTATCTGGTTAATAAAGCCATTTGCTGGTTTTCCCTGCTTGCTTGCTTTTTTTTTTTTGTGGTTTGATTCTGTTTTCAGTGTTCTTTTCAAAGGAAAATGTTGAAGAAAAGGAAGGGAGCATGAGAACTGACTAGAAGAATCGAGAGTGTGTTGGAAATAAAGCAGAGCCAGTATTGAGAGATGGAGATGAACAATAATAAAACCAGTAATTTAATGTGGATTACAATGCAATAACTATATTTGTGAAATATGACAGAACAAGAAAATCTGAAAATATTGGACCTTTTCAGAATTTGTTGAACTTGTTGGGGGCTCTAAAGTATGTGCCCTACTTCATGTCATAAATGTTCAGAAAAATTCTTTGGGGAGGAGAAGAGAAGGGAGAAAGTTAACTGTAAGTAAATAAAATATTTTTCTTAATAGTACTATTTTTGTGGTGTATGGTTTTCTTTGTATGCTATGAAATAATGTTTTCTCTGTTATTTTAAGTGTAATGGGGATTATAAACAGATGCTGCTGCTGTTCTTTTTTTCCTTTTTTTCTCCCTTCCCTCTTTCTTCTTGTTCAGTTTTAAAAAATGTAGGCACTGCAATGTAAAAAAAAAAAAAAGCCTGACAAAAGAAAAATTAATGTGCTTGTTCTCATTCTTGCACATGGCTATGATTAGATTAAGGACCTTATAATGATTTAGAAAAATGTTTTAAGAGAAAGCAATTAAATGAAAAAGAATATTGAATATTATGAGAATTGTTTTCTAGCAAATGAATGTGTGCTTAGTAACAATTCTATATCTGGCCTTCAAGTCTCCATGGAAACAATTTCATAAAGAGAAATTGACTGTCTGGTTCTCATGCCTCCATAGAGAGTGATTGGCTGGGGGAAAAAATAAAAGAGAAACTGGCTAGGAGATAATGTTCTCTGAAAGCATTCATGGGTTTTCCCAGCTGGGAGAGCTATAAAGATAAGATAAAACCATTAGCATTTAGCAAAAGCACATGCTGCACCTATGCACCTTACCATGTATAACCTTCCTTTTAGGTTAATTCAAGTTTGTGAGTGTGGCTATTAGTTTAGGATATTTGCTCCTATTAAGAGGGTAAAACTTGATTTGGATAAGCAATTCACAAAGAAACAATGGGAGGATATATGTGTGTCTCCCAAATATGCAACAAAATCTAGAAGATTTAGGATTTTTGCTTGGAAATGTTAACATATATATTTTTATACCCCAATTATATGGCGTGATGCCAGGGAATCTTCTTGGGCTAGGCTTATATAGGCTCCAGGGCCGTTAGCCTAGTACACACCTATGAACCTATGAATTAGACTCCAGAGAATGTTTCATGAGGTAGACAGCAAATGTTGGAGGTATGATGAGGAAGAAAGAGGTAATTGGGAACATATTTTCTGGGAGTGTCAGAATTCACTTTCAGAGATGCTGGGTGGGCAGATTAGTGTGACAGGGGAGATGATTTTTTTGAGCTATGACACAGAATCATAATTTCCTAGACATGGTAAGCCCTTGTTGTGTCTAATTGGGCTGGCTGATAAAAAAAGAAATTACTGGAAAATGGAATCAAAATCTAAACCAACTATAGCAGAAGTAGTGAATATAGTAACATAGATAAAACAACTGGAATTTAGGTCTTTAGAAAAGGGTAGGAGCAAACTACATAGGAAAAATGGGAACTGTGGAAGTAATACATACAGGAGAGGAAGGTTTAAAAGAAGGCAGGACTTAAATGAGCTATGTAATGTTTGAAAATTATTGGGTAGCTTATAAGTGATGTATGTTTGCAACTGGGAGTGTGTCAGTATGGATTGTGATATAAAATGCCTGCAACTAGGATTGTGTCTGTGTGGTTTGTGTTCATTTATATAAATGTATGATTGCCTATGCCATAACTGATAGTTTAATAAAGATTTTTTTTGTTTAGAAAAAGGGCAGGAATTTAATCATTTATGTAATGTTGCTTAGGTTATATGATATAGAGCAATATATGTGTGAAGTAAAATGTTTGTGAATGTGAACTTGTCAATACAGTTTGATTACTTTTATATAAATGTAAATCTGCCTATGTCACAAGCGATAATTTAATAAAGATGTTAAAAAGAGAGGAGAAAGCCTGGTCCTGAGCTTTTTTTTTCTAGCATCCTTATCCTTTTTATCTGATGTCTGAAGGTCTGAGGGCAAGAAAATCTTGATGATTAACTTTTTGTGGTGATCCACATGAGGCCTAGAACTAAAGCCCTGAAAAATATCACATTCATCATGAAAATGTGCTGAGCCCAAACAGACCACACAAGAATCATATGGGTCCTGGGGGTGTATTTTATATCCACATTTGACATTTTCTAAAGCTATTGTCTGAACTTTTGGCCACTGGCAAAAATAGCAGAACAAGCACAAACTCAGCCAATCTAAACTGTATAAAACATGAATAGATGATATTAGTCAACTAACCCACCAAAAACTCTCTATACATATTAATTTTCATCTAACCCTATGACACTAACAATACCAGGCAATTGCCTAGGCATTCAGAATAGTTAAGTCTAAGAAAGTGCACAAAAATGAATAACAAGTGATTGGGAAAACTAACAGTTAAATCATAACCACACTAAGGAAGAAGTATACTAGCTAAATAGCTAGCTGTGCAGCTCGGGATTGTCTGTTTGCAATGGTGGCAAACAAGATCTGGTGGCAAGACAGCACATATTATTATAGGAAGGAAAAAGTTTGGACCTCCAAGCAGACAGCACTAGCAAACAGCTGCATCAGATCAGATGGAAGGATGAAGGGGAATTTAAATGTATTGAGGTAAGATTTTCAGTAACAGTCCTCAAAACCCCAATATTCTACTCTAATAATTTATTCCTCACAAAAATGTACAAAAAATTAGAAGAATTATTGTTTGTTTTTCACACAAGCATTCCCAAAGTAAAAAATCCAAGTGAAAATCTATTCAGATAACACTGCTTGCATAAACTATAAATATTCAAAGGAAAAAATAGCTTACTTCAGACAAAATGATGATGTGGGAAGTTTTCTCCAGAAGAGTACTTGTCTACCTAGGCTTGAAGGACTGCTAGGTTCATAGGTTCATAGATTAGTACTAAGCTAACTGCCCTTGCAAGCCATTTTAAGCTTAGCCAATTATCCCTTGTGAGACTCAAACCCTGCACCTTGTGTTTGTAAGGCAAACACCTTAACCATTAGGCCACCCTCCCAACACCTAAATCATCCAGTGTCATAAAGCCCACAGAGGGAGTACACTGGTGCCAAGAAAGCTCTGAAGCTTTTTGTACCCTAAGAACTGCTTTTATGCAAGTGTCAATGAGCTTCACAGCAGACAGAATACATGGAAAGTAGCCTGAAAGTTTGAAAATTGACCAACAGATCATATCCTTTGCAGGCTATAACCGATATAGCTTAGGCTACTGCAACAGTAATCTAATGTTGAACATCAGTGTTTAAAAGAGAAAAACATTTTCTCAAATTTGCCATGTTATTAGGAAAAGAAGATTCAGAAGGATGAAGCAGAGAATGTGGAGGCTGCAGTGATAATTCCATAATGCTCCCTGAAGAAATGTTGGCAGCAAGAAAAGAACAAGTTTAATTATTCCTCCCACAGTATGCAAGCTTTCTGAAAAAAATGGAACTTTTACCAACTCCACTATAGCAAAAGGGAGACAGTGCTGCTTTTGTAAAGAAAGTACAGTTATATAAGTAACCTTACCATGAGTAGTTTTTTTCCAAATGATCACTGCTGCAGTAGCCTAAGCTATATGGGTTATATCCTGCATAGGTTATAAGAGCTGGCCAGCTTTCAAAGCTTCAGGGCAACTTATTTTATATCTATAAACTAATCTGCAAAGTTGTATTAAAATTGTCTGCCTCACAGGGCCTGATAAACAAGGTTTTTACTGTCACACTGTTTGTAAATCTTTTCTAGCTGGTTTCACTGTCTGTGAGATATTAACTGGAAATCTCCATTTGTTAAACATCTTTTTGTGTTTGTTTGTTCTGATTTCCTGCCAAGCAGTGTATCATATAACTGATTTAGTTTCCCACCATCCGTCCCTATTGGTATCCTGTTCTTATACTTGCTGGCTTTGCAGTTACCCACCCCTACTGTAAATCTGATGTGGGATACTCCTCCCAGTCTAGTGTCATTAGCTCATTCTACCTAATACAGAGAGAACATTTGAGAAGGCCAACCTACTTAGTTTGGTAACCTTGAATTATCTTCTGCTCCTCCTTTCTCCCTTTCCACTTTACTAAAAAGAAATAAAAAAAAATTCTAAGCTTGTTTCTTGCCTTTCCTGTAACTAGTCTAGTCCAGATACAGATTTGCTGTATCCAGGACTGTATATAAGCTTCTGAGCCCACCAAGCCTTTCTGTGTTGGAGGGAAGCCTTCTAGCTTATCAGTGGGAGTGGTAAGCACTAGGTAGCCTATCTACCACAACAGGAGTAGTTTCTGGCCCAGAAATTGTAGTTTATTGGCCATTTGGGCAGTTTTTCCATCTCTTTCAACTTTCTGGTTTTAAAGCCCACATTTCTGCTTGATTCCCACCTTTAATGTAGCTAGTCTAGTCCAGATACAGATTTGCTGTATCCAGGACTGTTTGTAAGCTTCTGAGCGGTGCCAAAGTCTGCTCTTCAATTTTTCCTTTAGATCTACTAGTTCTCTCCTCTCCTGCACCTTTACTAGCTTATTAGTCTAGCACTTTACCAGACTTCTTGTAGCAATTATTATAGCACACAAAAGTGCTACCAGCACCAAACTTTCTATAAGGAAATAGCTCCAGTACTTATTATTAATGCCCACCCCTCCAGGCATGTCTAAAGGTCAGTTCCCTGTGCATTCTTCTATTAACCTGGTGAACTTGGGCATACTGAGGCAATGTAGCAACTGCCTCATGTACACTGATAACCCTCTCCTCTTACCTCCAAACACTCAGACTTGCAAGAGATGCACTTATGTATCCAAACTGAAAGCCATGCACTCTCCAGCCAAGACCGGAATAGCTGGTCAAGAGGAGAAGGACAACACTTGCACCACACCACATGGAACACATAGCCCTCCAAAACACACACCAGCACTGCCGTCACATAAAAACACAAACTGCACACCCACCTTCTCGGAGGCTCTCAATAAAAATCTACCCAAACAGCAGAGACCTCCAAGGCAGAAATGGACTTAACTACCACAACACACCACTAATCATGGGACAAATAACTCTCATAAACAGCGTGCCACTCAACCACAGCCCCTAAGGCAAAACAGCATGCCCAACACATTAGTCATAGGTGACTCGATAGTGAGGCACACTGATGTCCCACTCACTACACTGAATAAGGAGAAAGTAACAGTTAGCTGCCTGTCAGGTGCCAGGATCCACTGCATAATGCACACACTCAGGTCCCTCAATAACAGGCACAAATATGACTCTGTCATTGTACATGTGGGTGTGAATGACCTGAGATGCACCTCCCTGGACTACATGAAAAGGGACATAGAGGAGCTCTCAGATTATGTAGCCCAGGAGGGTATGACCCAAGCCCTTAGCAGCATCTTGCCATCAGCCAGAATGATAGCACAGTACAAGCAGAAAATGATTGATTTCAACAATTGGCTAAGTTTCTGGTGTCATTCTAAGGGGATCCAGTATCTGTCTGCCTAGGATGACATGATTGACAGACCTTGATGCTTTCCCAGAGATGGCCTGCAACTGTCACCCCTGGGCTTCCAGATACTGGCCAAGGCTCTTGCCACCCCTATAGTGCCTTTTTAGGCGGTGTTCCAAAGACCAAATTACCACCATTACAGCTACAAACAAATGCAGTCTGAGGGTCATGCTGCTCAATGCTAGAAGTCTAAATCTTAAAATGCACTCACTCGAAGCACTTCTTACAATGGAGAACATCAGCATTTATGCCATAACAGACCTCTGGCTCAAGACAGCAGAAACGCTCCAGCACTACCAGGCTATAACTCATTCCACACCTTTCGGCCCCAGAACTTGGACCAAAGCTCCAAAGGCAGTGGTGTTTCCATACTCATAAAGGATACGCAGATACCAGACTAGTAGCCCAACATAATGCATCTAAGATACTTCAGGTGCAGCTAACATTGGGTAAGACAGCGATTCAGGTCATAGCCTGCTATAGGTCCCCAACCCTGGTCCAAGACTCACACTCCACTTTCCTAAGCACCCTGTAGAATATTAGGGTCCAACCTGGCACTCTCATACTGGGCAACTTCAACTACCCTTCCATTAACTGGGAAAACTACTCATGTACCAATACACTTGCCCAACATTTCCAGGAATTCATTAATTCCAAAGCCCTGGACCAGCTCATTCTTACTCCCACTAGAGGTAGCAACATCCTTGACCTGGTCATTACTAACATGGGTGACTGTTGCTCTACTCCAATAGTCAACTCCTCCCTGGTTAATTGTGACCACAAACTAATCAACTTAGAAATCCACATCCCTCCCCCCACAAATGTAACCACCATGAAAAACTTCTGCAAAGCTAACTTTGGGCTCCTAAAAACAGAGGTGGCAAACTTCACTGCACCCATTCAAATGGAGATCAGTTGCATGACTGCCGAATCATACAACAATGCACTGTACGAACACATAGACAAATGCATGGATCTCGCCATACCCAACAAAACCAAGACGGTCTCCTCTAAAAAAAGGAAGCCAATCTGGTGGTCCCCTGCCATAAACAAACTCTACAATACAAGGAGGAAACTGATGCGAAGTAAGGTGAAGTGCTAAGAGTGGAAAAACTCCCTTATCAGCCTCAACAAAAAGTTGAGATCCCTCATCAAATCCTCTAACGCTAGCTATGAAAACAGAATTGCAGCAGACAGTAAAGACAACCACAAGGCCTTCTATAGTTATGTAAAGAATCTCCATGGCAATACCTAGATTTGCTCTGAGCTACTGTACAATGGTAACTCCTATACTGAGCCAACAGATATTGCCAATATACTGGCCGACAGATTCAGTGCCAACTTTACCCATCCCTCCCCTGCCCAAGGGACCAGTAACAATACCAGTAGATTGCCAGGCACCCAGTATTACTGCTGCACAGGTTAAAACAGCACTGTCCAAGGTCAAGAATACAGCTTCTATGGGACCTAACAATATCCCTGGCTGTGTTCTACATGAACTACAGAGTGAACTGGCACCTCACCTGTGTGCCCTGTTCAATCATAGCCTCACCTCAGGCTTTGTCTCTACTAAAATAGCGCACTGCTACAGCCATCCCTCTCCACAAAGGAGGAGTAACTACAGACCCTGGGAACTATCGCCCCAATAGTCTGATAAGTCTGATATGCAAACCTATGGAACACATCATCATGGTCCTAATAAACAAGGATATAGGGAATCTCCAAACTCTGGATCCCTCACAGTTTGGTTTTGTGAAGGGTAGATCATGCATCATAGTCTAGAACTGGGAGGGTTATGGGGAAGGGAACAGAGACACAGAATGGGGAGATTACCATAGTCTAGAACAACTGTGAGGGTTATGGGGGAAGGGAACAGAAGAACAGAATGACTCTAGCAAATCCAGACCTACACCTGGAGAAGGAATCTAGCTTGTAGTGCTTTTTAAAAGTATGTACAGAGGACCAAGTTGCTGACTCTAGAATTATTTGTTGTCAAACCTTTTTCAAAAATCCGTAGATTAAGCCAAGGCCCTGATAGAGTGGGCTTTGACCCTGCTGGAATACTTTTGTTCTGTTGAGTATAACAAAAGGTAATAGCCTTGGACAACTATTTATAAATAGTCTGTTTTGACACAGGTTGCCCGTTCTTACCTTCACATGAGATGAACAATTGATCTTCAAGATCAGAAAGATTTAGTTCTGTCAAGATAGCACCTGAGTTTGCATGTTATATAGTAAAGCAGATTTGTGTAGTATAAATGTGATGGTGAGGGTGAGTCTTTTCAGTGATTGTTGTGTGTGATAAAGACATTAAAGTAACAAGTACTTTTTTACTTTTAAGAATTGTGGGCAATACAATGTTAAAAAAGAAGAAAAGCTGGACAAAAGGATGCTTAAGTTAATATGCTGTAAATAGAAGTTATGTCCTTACCATAACGTTCCATGTGGAGTGTTCATCTCGCCTTTGTTCTTACACATGGGTTCGGAGCCGATCCTCGGCTCCGTGTCGGCCGCTTGCAAGCTCTGCATCGAGAAGAAGCTCGAGATCACCTAATACCCACAATCCCCCTCTGCCTTTACCTCAGATCTAGTTTGCAAGCAAACCAGCCATAGAGAGCACACACACATACCAAAATTTACATAATCATAGGATCATCTATATACATATAAACATATATATATATATATATACACACAAGTGTATCATACAATACAACTATTGCAACTGCAGAAGGAGAATACTCCAGACCAGGCACCAAATTGAACGTTCTTCCTAATGGTGGTAAGGGTGGGAGTGTAAGAACAAAGGCGAGATGAACACTCCACATGGAACGTTATGGTAAGGACATAACTTCTATATGTGAGAGTGTTCAATCTCGCCTTTGTTCTTACACATGGGTAGTGTCCCTAGCTCCATGATCCTGAGGAACTCACGGGAGAACGTTCTTGAGCACAGTGGAACCAAAGGTTGCCCTATCCCTAGAAACCCTGTCCACTTTGTAATGAGAGATAAATGTATGTGGTTTAGCCCAAGTAGCAGCCGCACAAATCATGTCTAATGGTAAGCGAGCTGCGTGAGCTAAAGATGTAGACACTGATCTCGTAGAATGTCCTTTAGGTTTGACCGATAAGGTTTGATTAGAAGCCTCATAAACGTGTGTGATACAATCAGTTAGCCATTTGGAAAGAGTTCGTTTCGTAACTGCTACACCCTTCCTGCTGTCAGCAAAGGCTACAAACAGTTGATCAGATTTCCTGTGATCTTTTGTTCTATCCAAATAAAACCTGAGTTGTCTATGGACATCCAACTTGTGCAACATATACTCTAACTTATTAGAGTGATTTTTGAAAAAGGTGGGTAATTCAATGGACTGATTAATATTATTAGTAGAGCAAACTTTGGGGAGAAAGGATGGATTAGTGCGAAGGGATACTCTGTCAGAGTGGAAAATTAAATAAGGGTGTTTAATAGAAAGAGCCTGAAGCTCAGACACCCACCTAGCGGATGTAATGGCCACCAGGAATAGAGTTTTCCACGATAAAAATTTCAATGGGCAAACTGAGGCTGGCTCAAAAGGGGGCAACATCAATTTAGAAAGTAAGAGGTTCATATTCCAAGGTGATGTAGGAATTCTAACTGGTGGTCTGATGTGAAAATATCCTTTTAAAAAAGCTTTACAAAGTCTGTGAGCCATAATAGGCGCACCACATTCTTCCACATGAAAGTTAGAAATGGCAGCCAATTGCACTCTTAAAGTAGCAGGAGAAGCTCCTTCATGGAACAATTCTGTCAAAAACTCCAAGATCTTGTTCAACGGAGCTATAACAGGGTCCAAATGATGTGAATTAGCCCAGAAGACGAAACGTTTCCATTTACTGGTGTAGGTTTTTGTAGTGGAAGCTTTATGAGAAGCCACTAATATATTCTGAACCGTGTAAGGGAATCAGACCTGGCTAGAAAGGGAAGCGGAGCAGCCAAGCTGCTAGATGGAGTGATTCGAGGGATGGGTGAGGAACTCCTGACGAGTGAGTCAGTAGATCTGGCTCTGGGTCCAGCATCCAAGGTCCCCGAATGCGGTGATGCAATAGAAAGGGGAACCAAATTTGACGAGGCCAGAATGGGGCAATGAGGATTATCGTCCTCTGAAGGTTGTTGGCTTTCTGCAGAAACTTTGCAATCAGGGGAAAAGGAGGAAAAGCATACAGGAGACCTGGGGGCCAATCGTGCACCAGCGCGTCCCTGGGGACTTCCCCTGGAGGGGGTAATAGGGCAAAGTAGCTCCTGCATTTGGCGTTCATTGGAGACGCAAACAGATCGCAGGAAGGCTGGCCCCACTTGCGAAATATCGTGTTCGCAATTGACTGTTTGAGGGACCACTCGTGAGGCAACAGTATTGCTCTGCTCAGCCTGTCGGCTATGACGTTGGATGACCCGGGATGTGCGTTGCGATCAGAAAGCGACCCGTGGACTCCGCCCATTGCCAAATTCTCATGGCCTCTCTGCATAGTTGATAAGACCTGGTTCCCCCTTGCTTGTTTATGTACCAGACTACAGACATGTTGTCTGTCTGAACTGCAATAGTCCCTAGAGGAAGAAGGGGAGCAAAGTGTTGCAACGCTAAAAACACTGCCCTCAACTCCAGAACATTGATGTGCAGATTGTACTCCAAATTGGTCCATTCGCCTTGGACTGTCTGTCCCTGAAAGATGCCCCCCCACCCTATCAGGGAAGCGTCCGTGGTTATCGTCGCTGACGGCGTGGGTAGCACAAATGGTCTTCCACTGAAAAGGTTGCAAGTCTGAAGCCACCAAGTTAGATGTGATTTACATATGTTTGTAATCAGAATTTCGTGTGTCAGAGGTAGCTGTTGGAACGACCATTGTGCAAACAGTAGCCATTGTAGAACTCTCATGTGCAGTCTTCCCAATGGTATCGCAATAAGAGAAGCTGCCATGAGACTCAAGACCTTTAGAACCAGCTTTGCCGGGGATTTTTTGGACGACAGAAGGAGAGAAATGTTGTTTTGAAGTGCGACTATCCTTTCTGGAGGAAGCCTTAGAATCAAATGATGCGTATCTAATTCCGCTCCTATGAATAAGATATGCTGTGATGGCTGTAGTAAAGATTTTTCAAATTTACGGAAATTCCGAGGTGAATACAAAGTTGTAGGGTGTAATCCCTGGCCTGTATCAGTTGACGCCGGGTGGTGGCAGACAGGAGCCAGTCGTCCAGATACGGAAACACCTGGAATCCTAGGCGTCTCAGATGAGACGCTACCACTGCCATGCATTTGGTGAAAACCCTGGGGGCTGAGGTCAGACCAAAGGGAAGGGCTCGAAACTGGTAGTGACTGGCTCCCAGCCGGAAGCGCAAATGATCCCTGGACGCCCTGGCCATTTTGATGTGGTAGTATGCGTCCTTCAGATCTATTGAGCACATCCAGTCGTCCTTCTGTAGGAATGGAAGGATCGACTTGAAGCGTGACCATTCGGAACTTTTCTTTCTTGACAAAGGTGTTGAGGTTGCTTAGGTCCAGAATCGGCCTCCAGTCCCCTGTCTTCTTTGGAACTAAAAAGAACCTTGAGTAAGTCCCGAATCCTATTTGGTCCGCTGAGACTGGCTGGATGACTCTTTTTTCTAGCAGCTTTGAAATTTCTATAGCTGCTGGGTCTCGCAGATGGGGCGGTACATCTGGGAGTTTTCTCCTTGGAATGGGGGTGGATAGGAATGGTATTTTGTAACCTCTGGTAACAACGCTTTTTACCCAGTTGTCTGTAGTAAAGTTTTGCCATGCCTGAGGGTATAAAGATAAGCGACCCCCGACTGCCTCCAGAGCAGGACAGTCGGGCCTCCTCTCAGGAGTGCTGGAAAGGTTTTCCAGGGGGGGTATCCCTGTCACCTTGGTTTTGCGGACCCCCTCTGCCCCCTCCTCTGCCTCTAGAGGGGGCATCACCCTGTGTGCCTGGGAAAGATCCTTGGGGTTTTCGAAACCACATTTTCCCACCACGTTGCCCTTTGGGGTACGGTCTGGAAGGGGTGGAAAAACGGACTCCGACAGCAGACAGAGTCTTTCCCTCCTGTTCACACCGGGTAAGGGTCTCCTTTACTTTAGGGCCAAAAAGTGTGGCACCATCAAATGGGGCATTAGTAAAGGAAGATTTGAAGGCTTCCGCAAATGAACATAAGCGCATCCAGGATTGCCTACGAAGAGCAATCGCTGAAGCTGCTGCCCTACTCGATCCTTCGGCTGCGTATGATATCAGCCTCATGGATGAGTTAACAATGGATGTAAGGGTATTTAGATGTGCTGTAACTTTCTCTGAGACCGCAGCATCTGTAGTACCCTGGAGGGTATCTCCCAACTCTTTGACTAGATCCCTCTGTAAGCGTGTAAAATGGGTCAAATAGTTCAGGGATCGCATAGAAAAAGCCGCTGAACTAAAAATGCGCTTCCCGTATCTGTCCATAGTCCTAGAATCTCTGTTAGGTGGAATGACAGATGAGGAAGATTCCGACATCTCCTTTTTCGTGGCCGCTGCCACCACCATGGCGTCCACTGGAACTCCCTTAGTGAGGTAAGCCTTGTCTTGGGGTGCAGTGATGTACTTATTAGGCTTCCTAGGGACCGGTTCCACCGTGTCAGGTGTCTCCCACGCCCTTCGAGCAATCAACTCCATTAACTCATCGAAGGGCGGAGTGACCCAGGAGGAGGAAGGGCGAGCATCAAATGCCTTCAGCAAGACTGACTCATCCTCAGAAGGGGGGAGGGACTGCCAATCACCTCTCTGCTTCAGGATCTCCAAGATGTCAGAAAAAGAGACATCTTCTGAAGGTGACTTTGGGGACCCTTCTGACTCATCCAAGTCAGTATCGGATGTTAAAGATTCTTGTGGAGAATCTAAGTGTCTCCTCTTACACAATCTTTTCCTAGGGACCTCTTCGGGGGGAGCATCCGAAGAAGCCTCAGAGGAAGAGGGGGCACCCTCCAGGGGTGGCTGAGACACCGGTGCTCGACGCTTGGATGTGGCCGTTGGTGCAGAGGAAGATAACGGTCCTTTATGGGGAGGAGAGGCTGCTTCTACTGATGTGGTTGTCTGGGTAGACAACACCTTCCTCATGAGATCGAAGGCCCCCGGGTCCCGAGTCGAGGAATCTCCCGGTTCCGAAGAAATGGGAAGAATCCCCGAGACAGGCACCGAAGGCATCGACCCCGAGGACGGAGCCGAATCGATCCGCGCTGAGGCCCCGAGAGGAAGAGTCGGAACCGAAACGTCGGTTCGACTCTCGCCCCGAACCAGGACGGATCGTCGGCTCCGAGACTCCGGTACCGGATCCGACGAAGTCGAGGTGAAAGGAGCAGACCGAGAAAAGGACGGTTCTGGCACCGAGGGCTCTACAATCAGTAGATCAACCTCTTCCGGCTCCAAAGACTGGACAGGTCTCGGAGGAGGAAGGGATGGAGATAATGGGAGGCCTTCAAGTTTCGACACCAATTGGTTGGAAACCGAGATAAGTTTGGATAGGGCCGAATGTTCCAATAACTTCTGCACCACACGGTCCACATCGATATCGGAGTGCTTAGAAGAACGGGTCGAAGGAACCGAAGACGGAGCCGACCTCAATAGTGTCGAGGGAGGGAGCTCCATCACCGGTTCCAAGACTCGAGGCTCGGAAACTGACAACAGTTGAACACTCGGCCCCGAAGTCTGTGGAACCGGTGATCTAACTTTAGTCGAAGAGCTCGGAGCCGATGACTTGGGCTCTGACGTCTTCGATTCCTTCGAGGACTTGGATGCCTGGTCAGAAGCATCCAGAGCCTCCTGAAAGGAAGGTTTTAACAAACCCCTGTCCATTAGTTTCCTGCGCCTATCTGTCATGACCCTCCCACTGAAAGAATGACAAATAGAGCAGTCTTCTTGCAGATGGAGAGGGCCAAGACAGTAGACACAGGAACTATGATTGTCAGTTACTGACATTTTTTGCCCACATTGGCAACGCTTGAACCCTGATTTGGCCTTTTCAGACATGTCACTATAAGTAGAAAAATAGTCAAATCCAGTAAAAAGTCAAGTCCGGTAAAATTGTCAAATCCAGTAGTGAAAGTCAATCCGGTTGTCAAATCCAATAAGGGGTGGTAGGCCCCGAAGAGAACTCTAACTAAGTTTTATAACTTAACGGTACCGAGATTCCCTTATACCTTACCACACACACACAAATTATCACTAAACAGCTTTATAACACTAAAGTACCAAGAAAAAATACAAGAATAAAATTCTAAATCTTATCTCAGGTGCTCGAGCTCGACCCAGTGATGCGAACGCTGCAGCGGCAAACTAGATCTGAGGTAAAGGCAGAGGGGGATTGTGGGTATTAGGTGATCTCGAGCTTCTTCTCGATGCAGAGCTTGCAAGCGGCCGACACGGAGCCGAGGATCGGCTCCGAACCCATGTGTAAGAACAAAGGCGAGATTGAACACTCTCACATTCTTGGGTTATTGGGGTGAGGGATGTAGGTAAAAGTGAACTAATTATAATATATGTAGTGTTGAGATGTTTTCTCTTACTTTTGCATAGGTGAATTGTTGGATTCATGCCCTTTGCCTAAAAAAACAAGATTTTTTTTTGTGTGTGAGCAAGTGGGCTCAAAAAATAAGGAAACATGGCGAATGCCTTGAGTAGAGCTGAGACTCTTGCTTATGCAATATTAGCTTTTTTTTCCTTTCACAAATAAATGTTCAGTGTGAGTTGAGAAGTCTGCAGATGAGCAATCAAAAGCCAAAAAGAACAGACCAACCATCTTGTGAACCACAATTTATTCCAATAAGTTGAGCGCTTTCTTCCGCACTAAAAAGGACTTCCTCAGAACAGTGTAAAACAAACACCCAGCTCTTTTGTAAGCCCCCTCATTCAAATCATAGCTAGTTATAGATCCCCCTCCAAGGATCATGATGCACACCAGGCCTACTTGACCAAACTGGAGTCAATCCAAATATTGCCAAACAATCTGGTCATGGGGGATTTCAATTATCCCACCATCAACTAGGAAACCTACTCTATTCCTAACTCACTAGGGCAAAAGTTAATTGACTTTGTTAATTCAAATATCCTGAAAAAAATTGTTCAAACCCCAACAACAGGAACAAACATACTAGATCTATTCCTCGCTAACATGACAAACAGATGTACTACCTCAAATGTCGGACCCTCATCAGTTAAATTGGACCACAAATCAGTTGCTGTTGAACTGTCACTAACAACAGAACTCACAGAGGGTGAAGTCAGTCTAAAAAACTTTACCAAGGCAAACTATACCCTCTTAGGGGAAGGTATAAATGCATTCCAGGCCCCACCCCAACTGGAAGTGGTAACTACAGCAAAGCTTACACTAAAGCACTGTACAATCACTTGTATATGTGTATAGACTCAGCTGTTCCAGAGAGGATCAAAGCTAGAGCCCCAAGTAAAAACAAGCCACCCTGGTGGATATCCAGCATCAATAAAATTAAAATCCATCCAAGATCCAAAATCAATAAAATTTACAACAAATGCAAAAGGTGTCTATGAAAACTAAGTCAAGGCCCCAACAATGGAAAAGCACTAACCTCAGCCTCAACAGGCAAATAAGACAACATGTTAAATCCTGTAAGGGTAACTTTGAGAAAAACTTAGCAATCACAACCATGGATAATCATAAGGTCTTTTACAGCTATGTACGCAGCCTAAAAGGTAGGACCCAAGCATGTGCTGAACTACTGACTAACGGCATCACACACACTAATCCCACAGAGATAGCAAGCCTGCTGGTGGACAGATCTGGTGAAAATTTCACCCTCTTATCCCCTCCAAGCTTATCACAAACCTTGCCCCCAACTTACCCCCCACCCTACATATCAGAAGAGCAGGTCATTAAAACCTTGTTTAAGGCAAAAAACACAGCCTCTATGGGACCAGATGGCATCCCAGGCTGTCTTCTAAACAAACTAAAACATGAACTAGCATCACCATTGAGTACCCTATTTAATCGCAGCCTAACCACAGGCTATGCTCCTGTGAAATGGAGAACAGCAACAGTCATTCCCCTTCACAAAGATGGCTTAGCAACAGACCCAGGGAATTATAGATCCATAAGTCTGGCCAGCCTCATCTGTAAGCCATGGAATGTATCATCAATGAACCTCATAAATAATGACATAGGTGACATCCAAACCCTGGATCTGACCCAATTTGACTTTGTCAAGGGCAGATCCTGCTTGTTAAACCTGGTGGATGTCTTTGAAAATGTGACCAGGGCCATTGACGCAGACAGATCTATGCACACAGCATACCTCGACTTGGCTAAGGCCTTTGACCCAATCCCACATTCAGGCATTACCAATAAACTTAGCAAACTGAATGTAAATCCCTTTGTTGTAAGATAGGTTGCTAACTGGCTCACAAACCGGTCACACACTATCAAAGTTCATGACTCCACGTCAACCAACACACATGTTACCAGCAGGGTGCTACAAGGGCAGTGCTGGGCCCCCTACTGTTTGGTATATACTTTTCAGAAGTTCAGGCCAAAAATAAGGGGCTGACCAAGTTTATGGATGACTGCAAACTGGGTGCAATTATCAAATCCCCGAATGATGTCAGTATACTTTGGGAGGATCTTACACAAACAAACAACTGGTGTCTTAGTCACAGTCTCAAACTAAATTCAAAGAAATGTATCATCATCATTCCCTTTGCTAAAAACAATGTCCCGTCACACTATCAAATTAGCAACAATACCCTATGTACCTATGAACTAGTAAGGGATCTGGGATCACAAGTAGACTGTGACCTTAACTTTGACCACCATGTGTCTACTGTAGTAAGGAAGGCCTTCTATGTAGCACACTTGATTAGCAAAGGTATTGCCTCTAGAGCAAAGGATGTTATTACCCCTCTATACTCGTCCCTAATCAGGCCCATAATTGAGTATAACTCCCCTTTTGGCATGTAATGCACAAAGCACCTGCAGCAATTGGAGAGACCTCAGACGTTTCTAACAAAGAAAATCAAGGGACTCCAGCAAGTGCCTTACATAGAATGAATCATAGTTGCTGGAACCACAGAGCGAGGGGGAGGGAGTCCCCCCCCCCCCCACTTTTACAGCTGCAAGACCTGCAACTCCATGGAGGTTTCTTTAAGGAGGACCCAATGTGCGTGCTTCACACGCTAACGTAATTAATGTGAATTTGAACACAAAAGTGTGCTGGAGCTTTGGAAGGAATTTGCTGCTCCGTTTTAGCTGTGGACGGTATTTGCTGCTCTGTTTTAGCTGTGAAGGTATGTGCTGCTCCATTTTAGCTGTGAAGGTATTTGCTGCTCTGTTTCTGGGGGGGAGGGGTGTAACTTAAGTGTCATTTCTTTTCACAATGAAAAGGGATGATATTATTTCAAAATAAAAAAACAAAACAAAAAAAAAAACAAGATCATTCGCTTGACTCAGGTGAAACCAGAAAGAAATACAGTAAATTCTCACATACATTACATAGGCTGCAAAGGTTCTATAAAGAGGGATGTGAGTATACTTGACTTTTATATATGTTTGTACCTCTCAACTGTACAGATTTTTGCAGAATGTCCAGATTTTTGCCTCATACTTCTGGTCCTTTTTCATAAAATTGTGGTTTTCTGGATAATCCTTGGAAAATCATTGATGACTTGAGTTCAGAAAATGACAGACATTTGAGTTTCAGACTTTATACCCTTCAGAAAATTCATGCTAATGCAAAACCTGCTATTCTATTAACTTTTTAGGTTTGTAAGAGTAATATTTAAAAAGTATCTCTATGTTTGTCTTTTGCCCCCCCCCCCCCCCCATTATGTATGGCTTTGTCGAGATTTCTTACTCTAAGAGGTTGAGGGTTATGAAAATGGCTGTATCAAGATTTGCATACAAGAAACAGAATATACAGATATGTTTACAGGAATTGCTGGGATGTGTACTGTGAATGCACTACAAACTCTAAGAAGAGGCAACAATGGCTTTTGGTCAAAGAATCTGATGATTAAAGGTATAGATGCTGTTGCATTTTTGTTTGTTATCAATACAGAATATAACCTATTGCCTGAATCACAATTTAAGATATGCAAATTTGTTTGCTAAAGTCTGCGAGCCTTCATACATTATTTTGATGTAGTCAAGGCACAAACTCAAGTTTTAGGGACAGATTTAACTTGATTGCAGAAACTACAAATCAATGCACAAAAGTACTTTCCTTTGGAAAGCAATTAAAGCAGCCAAATATGTCTGGTCACATGGCTTGATATTCCTGGAATAATTAAAAGAATCCATAGTATACAGTTGTAGTCTGTTTCACTAGCTATTTTGAATCCTAGAGAAAGTAAAGCTAATGATGAAAGCACTGTATCTGCTAACAGCCAAGAGGCATTGCATCAGGACCAGTAAATTGTGAATGGAGAAGTTATATTGCTAACTAGGCATGATAAAGGGACATGGTGCCAGATATATGTCCTCTGTCATCTTTTATGTCATTTCCCAATTTCCCATCTATCTAAATAATACTTTACAACTCCAACCACTCCCCTATTTGGCTTATGTCTTCACTACCATCCTCCCATTTGCTATTATTTCTGTTGTTTTTCATACTTATCTCTTTCTTTCTTTTTCTCCATCACTTTTCTTTTTTCCCTCTCTCTCTCCACTCAACTTAGTCTGTATAATCCATATGCTTTTTCTAGTCCTGTTGGTTTGGTGACATTGCATTGTTGGGAATCTGCATTGGGATTAATTATTCAAATGGGAGGGGTTGGTATAATAGTTAATGTCTTTACATCATTGTCACCAGATACAGAGTGATTCTCACCTTTGACAGGGGAATTGGCTAGCCTTAAAATGGTCTGCAAGGGCAGCTAGCCTAATACTTATGAACCTGTAAATATACACATTATTCCATTCTGCCCCTTCTGACATTTTGCTGATTTAACTGATGTTCATGCACCTTTATAAAAAAAGTTTTGTTGCTGTCTGATGCCTTGTCACGTAGAGTAAGGTTTACAGTTATATGAGTTACAAATTGCTTTCTATCATCAGCAGTGTACTAGCAGTCGTGCATTCCATAGTTCTTTTATGCATACTTGAAATTAATACAGGTCACAGTAATGAAGCACAAAAATGACAGCGGTACTTAATCTGCATGGTTCATTGTTCTAACCATAAATATGACCAAAGCATACTTTTCGTGCTGTAACTTATCTCTGGATGGTTGGTGGCATATGTTTGCCCTTTGTTTACTAATTACTACCTTACCATTGAAAAACAGTGTCCTTGTTTTATTCTAGGCCTGCTGCAACATTAATAGAACTTGGGCATCCCTTGAAGGTTGATGTCATTATCAAATAAGAAATATTTATTAAGGCTTTTAAAGCAGCACCTTCTTTATGGTTGCAGGGACTAGATGTTAACCTGAGATAAGCATACTTGATTAAACTACTGAAGAGATCACTGGAGGAAATGTTTCCTCTTCTTGCTTGTGCATACTTGGTGAAAGTACTGAAGGGATCACTTGGGGAAATGTTTCATTTTGGTGCTTGTACATACTTGGATATACCACAGAAAGGATCACTTGGGGAAATGTTTCATTTTGGTGCTTGTGCATACTTGGACATACCACAGAAGGGATCACTTGGGGAAATGTTTCATTTTGGTGCTTGTACTTACTTGGACATACCACAGAAGGGATCACTTGGGGAAATGTTTCATTTTGGTACTTGTGCATACTTGGACATACCAAAGAAGGGATCACTTGGGGAAATTTTCATTTTGGTGCTTGTGCATACTTGGACATACCACAGAAGGGATCACTTGGGGAAATTTTCATTTTAGTGCTTGTGCATACTTGGACATACCACAGAAGGGGTCACTTGGGGAAATGTTTCATTTTGGTACTTGTACATACTTGGACATACCACAGAAAGGATCACTTGGGAAAATGTTTCATTTTGGTGCTTGTACATACTTGGACATACTACAGAAGGGATCACTTGGGGAAATGTTTCATTTTGGTGCTTGTGCATACTTGGACATACCACAGAAGGGAACACTTGGGGAAATGTTTCATTTTGGTGCTTGTACTTACTTGGACATACCACAGAAGGGATCACTTGGGGAAATGTTTCATTTTGGTACTTGTGCATACTTGGACATACCAAAGAAGGGATCACTTGGGGAAATTTTCATTTTGGTGCTTGTGCATACTTGGACATACCACAGAAGGGGTCACTTGGGAAAATGTTTCATTTTAGTGCTTGTACATACTTGGACATACCACAGAAGGGATCACTTGGAGAAATGTTTCATTTTGGTGCTTGTGCATACTTGGACATACCACAGAAGGGATTACTTGGGGAAATGTTTCATTTTGGTGCTTGTACATACTTGGACATACCACAGAAGGGATCACTTGGGAAAATGTTTCATTTTAGTGCTTGTGCATACTTGGACATACCACAGAAGGGATCACTTGGGGAAATGTTTCATTTTGGTGCTTGTGCATACTTGGACATACCGCAGAAGGGATCACTTGGAGAAAGGTTTAATTTTGGTGCTTGTACATACTTGGGCATACCACAAAAGGGACTGCTGGGGGAAATGTTTCATTTTAGTGTTTGTGCATAGTTGGTGAAACTACTGAAGGGATTGCTTGACAAATGTACATTTTCCTTACTCAGTTTCCATGCTCTACCCCCATGCTACCTGATACTAGATGGCAAACCTTGGTTTGTAAGAGTTCCAACTAAATAATGTGGAGTTCCCTTTAAGAGTAATACTTTATTTCCAGCATAAAGTATTTATTTCCCCCACTTTTGTTACTGCATGCCAAGTAAAATATAAGATGGGACTTTGTGTTTGTCTATTTCTGACCACAGTCTTGGCAGCCCACTGTAAACTTTATTATGAAGTAGGAAACACACAATATTTAGCAGTACTACAGCTTGCATATTTACAGCTGCACAATATAAAGTGTATGGTATGTTGTCAGTACTGTGGTCAGAAATAGATCCGTTGCATCCCTGCTTACAAACATATTGCAGTTTTTCTCTATGCAGGTCAAGTACTGCATTATGTACTTTTGTCAGCTACTTCCTCTCCACTGATAAGTTATACAAAAAGGGTAACGCACTTCAGAACGGCATCCTTGATTTAACAGTGCTGCCATTGCTTCTTTAAACACATACCAACTAATATCAACACAGGTTGGCTTCATGTCTACTTTTGTAAGAAATTTATGTGCAATTATCAGTAATGATAGCATGGTAATCTCCTATGATCTGGGGGACCTAGAAAGGAAAATATAACAAAAGAGAATAGATTTTTGAAAAAAATGACATTGTTGTGGAAGATGTGAATTCAGTAATAGAAACACAGAGAATTTACATATTACTTTCCAAGGTACAATAATTGGGCTAGACTACACAGAAATTACATTTCACAGGAACATGTGCATTTAAAGCTTTGACACATAATCAGTAATTATTTCAGATAATGCACCAATAAAAACTAAGATAAAAAAAAGCATAGCAATGAGGCAAAAATGAGAAACTGGAGCTTTCTCATCTTCCAGTTAAAAGGAGAGTAATTTAAGGAATGGGTAGTGAAAATTATTTGAGAGTTATTAGGGAAGATAGAATTTCTTCAGAAATTATAGCTAGTGAGTGGAATAAAATGAAAGTGAAGTGTAAAAATAGGGTAGAAATAAAAGAAAAATGTATGGTTAAGTAACTGAAAATATTTAGAGGGGCTAACAAAGGTTAAAGTATTCTAGAATAAGGGGAATCTTCCATAACAAGAAGAGGCACAACTGTAGAGTGCTGGAAAGAAAATAAGGAAGTATCTGGATAATACGCATGAGTTTAGAAAGACTGCTATTAAGATTCTGTTTTTTGATAATAACTTCAGAGCACATAAACTTTTAGCACAATGACTCAGCCAACAGAGAGTAGAAAAGGTTGTTGCTAAACTTAGGGAGCCTATAACAGGAAAAAATAACAATGAGATATCCTGTAGCAGTATTACACATATTTCAGAAATTTTAAGAACATTTTGTATAAAGCAGAGAAATATGGAAATCAAGAAAGAGCACAAATGGGAATATTTATGGAAGAGTATTCCAAGGTTAGAGGTAGATGAAGTTCAACAACTAACAGTTAAGATAGGAGGAGATGGGATAAAAATGTTGACGTATATTCAATCTACAGAAAAGTCTTCAGGAGCAAGTGGTATTCTTGTGAAAGTTTGAAAGCTAGGAGGGAAGAGCGTGAAAAAGATCTGGAAGGTTTTAACAGTATTTTAAAGGGAGGGGAAGCACCAACATCCTGGAAGAATACTGTAGTGGTTGTAATACCTAAACACTTTAAAGACCCTTCAGACCCAGCTTCATATAGACCCATTTTAGTTTTATACTATGACTATAAAGTGTCTATGTCTTTTACAGATAAAAGAATGGCAAAGGTGCTGCCAAAATTGATAGATATGGATCAATGTAGTTTTGTGGAGAGAAGGCAAACATTTCACATTAATAGAACAATGATGATCCACAGGGAGGCAAAATGTAAGAAAATACTACTGCTGTTGGTAGTTCCTAATGCAGAGAAAACATTTGACAGAGTATGCTGGGATTTTATGAGCAGGACAATGAAAGCATTTGCATTCCCTGATATAATGATAATGTCAATTAGGTGGATATATGTGGGATTGGCTGCAAAAATTAAAGCGGGACGGCTCCTCTCTAAAGCTGTCTGAACAGAGGAACTAGGCAGAGATGTCTTCTTTCTCCTTTGTTATTTGGTTTATATGTAGAGCCACTTGTAAAGAAAATAAGGGATTCAGAAATTCAAGGATATTATTGGTATAGTAATCAAGAAAAGTTGGCTTTATTTGCAGACAATATTATTTTGTACCTGATAAAACTAGAAAAGGACATCTTGGTGCTGTGGAACATTTTGAGACAGTTTCAAATTTTTCTAGATATAAAACTAATGAAGATAAAACAAAGACTACAACTGTAAATGATGTACCCACACATGAATTGGTTCAGCAATATCTGTATTTATTGGGACACAATAAAATGAACTATTTAGGAGTATGGATTAAAAAGGGTTCTGCTAAGACAGCTAAAGATATGTGGGAAGAGACTAAAAAGACTAAACAAAAAATGGAAAACTAGAAGTCTTTGTTTATGGATATGGACAGCAAGATACAAGCAGTGAAAATATTTTTAGCCACTTTAGTTTTATAAAACGGTCAGGCATATTTTTTATCAACCAGAGAAGTTGTGGACAATAGTAAATAAAAGTAAAATATCGGGGAGGGGAAGAGGGCAAATGGGATGAGTTTATCCTTCCAGCAGAGAAAGGTGGTTTAGGATTACCTGATTTGAAGGGATATATTAGAACTACACAAATAAATCTCATATTCATAATGCAACACAAAGCTGTAATTCAAAATGGAAAGGGAAGATGATGAAAGAGGGGAGAAATTCGAGAAATAAAGAGAGAGTGGGATTTTGGATGCAGATCCTTAAGGAGAATAACAACAGTCATACAGAATATTATATTCATAAAGTAGCAGAAAGTATTCTAAGAACTAAGACAACATAAGAATGGAGAAATAAGATCTTGCAGATAGGAATGACTGCACTTAGAGTTACAGAGACACAGGCAAGTGGGGACTGAAATTTACTGGAGAAAACTGGCAAAGGAACCAATATATTAAGAGCAAATAACTAGACAGGGAAAGGTAATACAATGGGAAGTGGCCAAGAACATATTTGAACCTCAGGCTATAGACTGCCTTCCCCACCAGGGACTGATATTAGAGTATAGGCAAAGATGAAGGGATATGGGGATCCTAAGTGAAGGACCTGCACTGACTGAATTTTTGGTTGAATCCAGAACAGAAGCTGCTGTTAAAAAATGAATAATTAGGAGGGCATATAAAATATTTCATGATAACTATAGGAATCAGTCAGAAAAGATTAGAAAGAGAGACTGGATAAGTAATTTCTAAGGTAACAATGGGAGGACATATGTATGGCTCCAAAGTATGTAACAAAGTCTAGAAGATGTATGGTTTTGCTTGGAAGTTTTTGTATAGGCATTTTTCTACCACAAACAGATGCCAAAGAATTTTTCCTCTGGTAGATGGCAAATGTTGGCAGTGTAAGTGGGAAGAAAGTTGTAACTGGGAACATATGTTTCAGGAATGTAATGAATTGGCGGACTTTAAAAATGCCTTACGGAGTACTATGTCAGAAATATTGGGTGAGCAAATGGTTATAACTAAGAAAATGATTCTTTTGAGTTGGGACATGGGATTTGAACTGCCTAAGCATAGTAAGGCCTTGTTAAGTTTAATTCTGGTGGCTGCCAAAAGAGCAATTACTAGAAAATGGAAGTCAATGTCCAAACCAACTCAATATTGTAAAGGAGATAAAAGAACTAGAAGTAGGATCTTTAGAAAAGGATATGAGCAAATTACATAGAAATAAGTGGAAATTGTGGGAACAATACATGCAGAATAATGTCCTAGAGGCAGTGAAGTAAGGTTTAAGGGGAAGGCAGGAACTGAGCAATTTATGTAATGTTGGACTGATGATAATTATACAAAAGAACATCATCATCATCATCTTCTTTTGGCTGATCCCATTAGGGGTTGCCACAGCGGATCATCTGTTTCCATTTCTTCCTGTCATCTGCATCTTGCTCTGCCACACCAAGAACCTGCATGTCCTCTCTCACCACATCCATAAACCTTATCTTAGGCCTTCCTCTTTTCCTGTTACCTGGTAGCTTCATACTTAGCATCTTTTTCCCAATATACTCAGCATCCCTCCTCAGCACATGTCCAAACCAACATAATCTTGCCTCTCTGGCTTTGTCTCCAAACCTTCCAACCTGGGCTGACCCTCTAATATACTTATTCCTAATCCTGTCCACCCTCATCACATCCAGTGCAAATCTTAACATCTTTAACTCTGCCACATCCAGCTCAAACTCCTGCCTTTTTGTCAATGCCACTGTCTCCAACCCATATAACATAGCTGGTCTCACTACCCTCTTGTAAACCTTCCCTTTCACTCTTACTGGTACACGTCTGTCACAAATCACTCCTGACACTCTTCTCCACCCACTCCATCCTGCCTGTACTCTCTTCTTCACCTCTCTTCCACACTCACCATTACTCTGAACTATATACAAAAGAACATATATGATGTATATGTATGTAACTGGAAACATGTTCAATGATCCTTATACAAGTTCAAAGCCTCAAGAGGCCTTCAAAGAACTTGCCACCAGTATAAACAGGATCAAAAACCCTAGTACCAATCCAATTATCCAACATTTTCTTAAATGAAATAATTTACCCAGACTTCCTAAGTTTTAATGGAATATTATTCCACCAACCCGGAATCCTTCCAAAAAAGATTTATACCATTCAACAGTCTTGTCTAGTTTAAAATGCATTATTAAATTTTTATTTCTTGTGTTAAATGAATGGCACATCCTGTTACTACCAATCGTACCACCAAAATTAAATTCTTCACATTTAAATGCCATAATTCAAATCACCTTGCACCAACCTATATCTAATAATGATAAGGAATGTAGTCTTTCTTTGTAACTACCACAAATCCACATAGTAAAGTTCCTTGAATTTGTTCTGACCTATTTAGTTTTTGATTATTAAACATACAAACAGATCCACAATATTCAATCATAGGTCAAACTAAAGTTTTATATAGAAGCAACAATGGCATCTTACCCAAACTCTCAAAAGACCTGAAAATATTATGTATTTCACAATAACACTTTCTTATAATATTTACCAACTATGACTCAAAACATAAGGTGTTACTGTTACCCCCAATCATTGATAGTTTCCACAACTTTGATCCTCAACTTATCCAAAGCATAAGGATACAAGGGATTAACTATCCTTAAATGTATTACACTTGTCTTATTTATCTTAAACTTCATACCATTAGATGACACCCATTTTTGTATATTATCCAAATACCTTTGCAACATAAATTGATATGATATACTACAAATGACAGAACCAACTTTAACATCATCAACATATTTACTTAACCATATCCTACCCACATTAGGAAAACTGGACATAAATACACCAAAAAGAATAGGCCCCAAAACTGAACCCTGTAGTATGCCCAATGTAATCCCCTTCTCATCAGATAGTCGACACCCTACCTTAATCCTACACTTCCACCCCAATAACCAGTTTTGTATCCATCAACCCACTTAATTATTCAGGTCAGAATCCTGTAATAATGAAATAGCCCTACTGTGTGGCATGGTACCAAATGCTTGGGATGTATACAAATACAGACCATCCACAAACAAACCATTATCCAACTTCTCCCCTAACTTACAAAAGATTATAGATTAGAAAAACAGGATCTGCCTGTCATAATAGCATGCTGGGTAACATTCCTGCTATCACAAAACATCTCAGTAATATATTCAGAAATAATCTTTTCAAAACACTTGCCCAACATACCAGTAAGACTAACAGGTCTGTAATTATCAATAGTGGTTGAATCACCACCCTTCGGCACAGGAACTACAAAAACTAATTTCCAAATATGTGGTACATAACCATACTGTAATGATTTTTTTTAAAAAAAAGTAAGAATAATTTAATTTATTACATAACCATATTGTAATGATTTTAAAAAATGTAAACAAGGAATAATTTCATTTATTACTGCAAACAAAATAAATGCCACTTATACCATCAGCACCAGCAGTAGACCTAACATTTATCAACCTAATTGTTTTGGATCTAATGAAAAAATAGGTTTGCAGATATCATCTGTTACATCGGTATAATTAACCATAGCCTTCAAAGCATTGTTACTCCAAAAATAGGATAAAAATATATTAGCTAAGGTATGCTGCGGTGGTGGTGCTGCGGTAGCGTTGTCGCCTCACAGTAAGACGTTGTCCTGTTCGATTCTCAGCTAAAGTGTCTTCTGTGTGGAAACATGCGTGAATGGGCATACCTTTGTTGAAGGTTGTGCGTCAGGGCTGGCAACTTGGTATGTAAAAATCTACTGCCAATCATTAGCAGACCGGAGTTCCGCTGTGGTGACCCCAAATCGGGAAAAGCCAAAAGATACAGCAACAACGAGAGTTAATTTCTACATTATCTCTATCTCTAACAGCCAGATCTGTCTTATAGTCACTCTTGTATGTTTTAAGATTATTTACTACATGTCTAGCTAAATCCTGTTCATAATTCCATCTGACACTCCTTAATAATTTTCTAAATTCACAATTTAAAAAACGAACAGGATAGTCAAGTATACTTAGAAACACAAATCCACGGAAAGAGGAGCCAGAACGTGGAGACATTTCAAAACCTTTTAATCTCGTACAATGGTTAACACAGAATTAAATCAAGCGCTTTCGCTTGGCTCAGTACCAAGCTTTTTCAAGATAAATTCACAATTTACTATCTTATACTTCTCTAGTCTCCTTTGGCAAGGACTTTTCTTATATTTTCTCCACAAATATCTTCATCTATTGTATAGTCTTTGTAAGAAATAATTCCACCATGGAGACTTAAATAGACTGGGCTTACAAGGAACCTTAGAAGCACATGTCTCCATCAAATCATGAAGAAATTTGTAAAAAAAAATCCCAACTAGACTCAATATTATTTGAGCCTGAGCTTAATACATTCACCCAATCCCAATTAGAAACTATATTCCTAATTGTATCATAATCTGCCCTATAAAAGGAATACCTATACCCATTATCATGAGCTATGCTAATAAGCTTGACTACCTCATAAATCCAGGAAACACAAAGATAATACAACCCATCTATTTTTAGACATACCTCGCAATCCTGTACAAAATCCAAGTTATTAATCCAGACAATATCTAAAATATTGTCATCCCTAGTTAGAGACAATTCTATCTGAGAATACCTATGTACCTTATTTCCATATACCAAAATCACCCATAGGCCTAGCAGTATTCTCATAATTAACCCAGTTAAGAAAAGGAGCACTTATATCACCTGATATTTTATCAAACTTTGCTTTAAACAAAAAATCGTATAGCTTTAGTAAAATTAATCAGTTTCATCCACTCCTGACGAGGAGGCTTATAAAAGAGATCAATCTCAATCTTGAACTCATTTTGCTTCCAACTAAGTTTCATGAAAATAATTTCATAATCAAAAGCAACTTCTAGAACACTAGACAGAATACCCCCAAACACAAAAATAGACACACTACCACTCTCATCTTGCAGGCTCATGGGAAATTTTTTTTTCGGAAAACCAAGTTTTAGTAATCATTACTACACCATAATCACCCCAGTACCATAGTCTCTAAACACTACATCTTATTATTAAGACAACTTGTATTACACAAAGTTTCACTCCACTATTCTTAATATTTCCAAAAGTATATCTTAGAAGGCATTGTCTGATAAAAAAAGAACCAAAAACACCATAAAATTATTTTACAAAAATCTACTACCAGCATTACTTAGATGCCTATCATTGTACCCAACCAAATTCCTGACTTTAGACATCCCTTCCCACAAAAAACATTTAATACCACACAACTCAGGAACCAGAATTAATACCAATGTAACAGAAAAAGCAGTAGATGGTAAAAAGCACCTTCTTTATTGATACAAATATATTAGTTAAGCGCTTTCATCCCCAGTTTACATCAAGGGACTTCCTCAGAACTAAAATACAATGCTAAAATCACATTTAAAATACTCACACCAATTAGTAATCCACCAATAAAACAGATGTTACTATTAAGCACATGAATACATGCCCCAGTTTAACCCTTGAAATGCTGGAGCTTCAATAAGCAAGAAATACTAGTAAATTTATTTAACCCTGGATAAACAAAAGCATTTAGGCACAATTGCCATTTCAATTCATAAAGCTCAAGGTGTTCTGGTAGTATTCTACCTTGAGAGCCAGGTACAATCTTCTGTATTACTAAAAAAACAATATTCATGCCCACTACACTCAGTTACATGTTTACTTAGGGCATTAGTTTGCTTTCCTTTTCTGATGTCTGTCAGATGTTCATACATCCTGTCACGTAAACATCGGGATGTCTTTCCTATGGAAATGGTGTAGTAGGCACTCTTTTTAACACTAGTAAGAATAATGTTAAAAAAGGTGGACTCTCTTTCATCACATCACAGTATTTAATAAAGATAGTTACACTGTGATGAATATTATACATACAAATTTGAATTTTTTAGCTCTGGACCATACAGTTTGGGGTTTGGTGGGTGTAAGACCTAATATAGTGTTCAGAAAAGATAGATTCCTGAAAAATGTATTGGAGTCTGCTAAAACTCCACAAATGAGTAGTAACAGGCTTCCTGGAAATTTTAAATGTGGAATGTGTAAACAATGCCCACATCTTTTAGCCACAGGAGCCAAATTTATTTTTTTTTGTATTTTAAGTTAACTATTAATGGACATTTCACCTGTCAGTCTACAAACATGGTATATTTAGCAAAGTGTAGTGTATGTCCAGTATTCTATATAGGAAAGACATCCCGACGTTTATGTGACAGGATGTATGAACATATGACAGACAAAATCCTGAAAAGAAACATTTATCTGAGAATCATTCGTTTGTGTCTCCTTAGTTTTCAAAAATTGTACAGCTAGGTATAAAGAACAATTAATTGTTCCTTCATCCATCTGAAACCCACATCAACATTCAAACTACCTCCTTTAACCTTAGTACATTTTGGACAAATCTTTTCTTCTTCTTTATCCCAATTCTGAAGAGTAGTGTCCAACATAAAACAAAGTGCATTTATGCAGAAAACCCCTCTCAGGTAGGTCCTTCAAACAAAAATCATCAGTTTCATCAAAAAAGAATAGTAGCTATCTTTACCTTTCGCATCAGTCCATCGACACATCCACTCATACAGAGCATGAATTTAAATACACACACCAGCATGCCCTAAATAAAACACCAAGCCCTTAAACTGTACTCTCCATTTTTAAGTCCTTACAAGGACTCAAGAAACAGACTGAAAGAAAAAAGAAGGAAAGAATTCCAAAGTTAGCCACCTAATATTTCAGTCTTTAAAAGGACTCACACCTGCTCGTATAGAGCATGAATTTTATTACAGACCAGTCCACACTCAACACAACACCCACCCCTTAAAGTGTACTTTCTGTCTCTAGTCTTTACAAGGACTCAAGAGACAGAAAGATAGAAAAAAGAAGGAAAGAATTCCAAAGTTAGCTGCCTGATATTTTTAGTCCTTAAAAGAGCTCAGATAAAGAGTTTACCAACCACTTTTCCAAACATTCAGCTCAGTTGGTATGTCTGTCACACATATATTTTCTGATGGAATGTAGGATACCTATAGAATAAGATTGTGCTGTAAAGCTATATCCTATACTATTATGGCTAGTCTGCATAAGGGGTAAGATCTGGTTCCCCCTTGCCTATGTGCCACATGGCTATGCTATTGTCTGTAACAGCCTGAAGAGGTCCAAGGGACGAAAGATGATTCAGAGATTTGAGTGCCTTGATCAGGGCAAACATCTCTTTTATATTTATGCGCTTGCATCTGTTCTTGATGTCCCACACACCTTGTGCTTTTATACCTCCTGAAACTGCTCTCTAAGCAAAGTCCAAGATTTCTGAAGTGACTGACTGCTTTAGAGCAGGGTGTGATTTCTCTTCTGACAGACCCCAACACTGGGATTGAAAGGACAGAGGATGTTGGTGCTGGGACCAAAATATACCATTGTATCTACCTCATGTGGAGCCTTGCCAGTAGTATCATGAGAATCATAAGTTGTCATGAGACCTAACATCCTTAGGTATTGCCTTGGAGTACTGAAGTCTGAGTGGAAAACATTAGAAATAGATCTAAACTGAGATCATTTTTTTTCATGGGGAAGAAAAGTTCTTTGAATGGAGTTGTCTAGTTGAAACCCCAGCTTCACCTGTGTGAAGGAGTCAAAAATGGAGATCTTTCACCCAAGCAAGAGATTTCTGACACATTGAAAAAGACTCATTAAAGACAAGCAAGTCACAGAAAAATGTAAATACCCTGCAACCTGCAATGAGGTATAACTGGAACCATACACTTTGTGAGCACTCTTGGTGCAGTGTATAGTCTAAAGAGTAAGACAGAGAACTGATACGATCCAGACACACAAAACCTTAAGAAATTCCTGAAGTCTGGATGAATAGCAATGTGATGGTAAGCATCTTTTAAATCTAATGTTACCAGGAAACAAATCAGGAAGAATAGGTAATAGGTTGTGAAGTGACAGTGTTTTGAACTTGGGAGATATCACAAACAGGTTTAGGAAAGAATGATCCAGAAATGGTCTCCAAGCATTTTCTTTCTTTGGCACTAAAACATCTGTGAATAAAATCCTTCCCTAACATGGAAAAGAGGAAATGGTTCTATCACTCCCTGGGACAGCATGTATTGAAGGGCAGGAGAAAATAAAGCAGTCTAGTCTGGTGGATGAGGAATTACCCCCTGGAAAGGAAGGATTTCCTCCCACTGTCATCTGTAACCTTGATGAATGGTCTTCAGCACCCATATGTCTGACAGTATCTGTTGTCAAAGAGAAAAGTGGAGATTCATTTTTCTGGGGGAAATGGAGTGCCAGGATGGTGGGGTGGGGGGACAGTGCCCTTTAATCAGGCATTCTGACTTGTAAGACTATCCTTGGTTTGGGGGAAGTTCCTGAATCCTTTTGGAATCCCTGGCAATTTCTTGTTATATGTATATTTACCGACAGTTTCTTGAGACTTTTTATTTTGTTTTGTGCCAAAATTGGATGAGGAGATAGAGAATCCCTTAAAATTTTTGGAAAAGTAGGGCTGAACAATATTACAGCTGTGTGAGTAAACATACCATAATAGAAGATGTTTGAATGATCACTGCTGCAGCAACCTTAGCTATATGGGTTACATCCTGCATAGGCTATAACAGCCGGCTAGCTTTCAAAGCTTCAGCTCAAGCCAAACTGACTAAAAAGAAAGGTCTAGGTGCCAATTCTTGCAGAGTTGTCATGCTAACAGAGTGAAGGAGGCTGAGCCTTAAAAGGTCAATGTTAGGAACAACAAAAAATAAATGTCCTAACTGTGGCATAAAAACCACCAGAAAACAATGGGGATGGAGGGAGAAAGCAGCTACTGCAGCACTGATCATTTGGACATACACTGTTACTGGTAAGTTTACTTACACAACTGTACTGTGTTCATCATATTGATCACTGCTGCAGCTGCCCTTAGCTATATGGGTAGATTACCCTAGCTTTGTACATTTGAGAGGTGGAAGGAGAAGGGCCCAGGAACCCCTAGAGAATGGTCCTAGCAAAGAATGATCTCGACCTAGAGAAGGAAATAAGCTTGTAATGCTATGTAAAAGTATGTACAGATGACCAAAGTGCTGCTTCTAAAATATATCCACAATCCAACCCTTTCAAAAAAGCCATAAATGAAGCCAAGACCCTGGTAGGTTCATAGGTTAGTACTAAGCTAACTTCCCTTGTGAGCCATTTTTAAGCCTAGCCAATTATCCCTTGTGAGACTCAAACCCTGCACCTTGTGTTTGTAAGGCAAACACCTTAACCATTAGGCCACCCTCCCAACCTAGAATAGGCCTTGACTAAGCCTTAAACAGTTTTGTTGTGATTGTAACAAAAGGTAATAGCCTTAGACAATCCTTTCGGAATAGTCTGCTTTGACACAGGCTGGCCCTTCCTCTTACCTTCACAAGAAATGAATAACTGATTCAAAGATCTGAAAGATTTAGTTATGTAAAGATAGTACCAGAGTTGTCTGTGGACATCCAAGGTATGGAGTATCCCTTCTCCCTCATTTTAAGGTTTGGGAAAGAAAATGGGGAGATGAATAGTTTTTCATAAAGAAAATTCTGATAACACTTTAGGCCTGAAAGGAGGATTGGTTCCCAAAGAAACCCTGTCTCTGTGGGAATAAGATAGGGCTGACTCACCATAACCGCTTGCAACTCAGAAATCCTTCTTGCAGAGGTCAGAGTAATCAGTAAAACTGTTTTCCATATTAAGAACCTCAAGTCAGTAAGATCAGCTGGTTTAAATGGAGCAAGTATTAGCTTCCCTAACACAAAATTAAGGTCCCAAGGAGGGGCCACCCATTTTCTTGGTGGTCTCTTATGCAAAACCCCCTTTCAAAAAGATTTTGGCATGAGAATGCATTAAAAGAGGAAAATCCATGAGAAGACATGCTGAATTTGATGGCTAAGCCCAACAATTTAAAATTCTGAAGATCAAACATGCAGAAAATTTAGGCAATGACACACATACTCCAAAGCTGACAGAAATGGAGGAATGGATGAAGGTTCTGGAAATTTCTTCTGTAGCAGCTCGTTGTATTTTCTGAGGGACTGAGAAACCTCAGTGTTCCTCCGCTGAAACCACTGGCATATTCTTGAAATAGTCTCAAAGAAAGAGAACCCCCCACAGGGAGAATCAGAAACTGAGCTCCTCTCTGAGTCTGAATCAGAAATCTGAGGAGAAAAACTATGTCTCATCTTCCAGATCGAATTCAGAATTCTGAATCTCTTCAGGAAAAGGGGCATCCCTCTTTCTTTTACCAGAAACCACATTAAAGAAGGATCAATAGCCTGAATTAAACTGTGAGCCAGATGCAGTAAACTACTCCTGCTTAAGGAAATTTGAGGAGTAGTGGATACATGTTTAGTTTTCTGTTTGATGGGAACAATGGTGGCATCAGAGTTATTAATGCCAGCAGAGATTCTCCAGGGATGGGCACAACATTCTGACAACACAGGGAAGTCTTCCCTGTTCCTTCTCCATGGCAGACAGGTCTATATTATATAAATAAAGCATTAAAATGTCAACTCACCTTTGATCGACCCCTATTTCTCGAAACTGCACAACATCGAACCCTCAAATCACCAATTTCTATCTAAGGGAAAGAAATCAGTAGCCCAAACACACACACTGCATTACAACAAATACTATTAAAGTGGGGGCTGTGCCCCCCACCACCCCTAATTAAATATACTAATTCTGAGATTGCACTACAGTCGGGAAAAGGGCAGATTTAAAAGAACGGCCAACTGATTTCTTTCCCCTGGAAAGAAATCGATGATTCACCATTCGATGTTGTACAGCTTCAAGAAATAGACCTTCTCAAAATAGTGCCAGTGGTCATAGCCCTGGAAGAAGTATCAACTGAGTCATACACACACTGTAAACAATGAGTTGTGACTTATAAAATGGAAGAAAAAAGAAGTTATATACTCACTATAATGTTCCATCTGTGTTGTCCACTTTCATTCTTCCTGAACTAATGGGCTTGGATCTGATCCTCGGATCCAACTCGGCCACTAAACTAGCTCATGGCCTCCAAAAAACACTTGAGCTCCTTCTTTACCCACAATGCACCAACTCCTGACATCTCTCAGATCTTGTTTGCTGCTTGATAGTAAGACTATGACTGATATGCCATAACTAGAGATCAATACAAAGGTCATTGATGTCTTTGAAGCTTCTTGTTCCTCCAGAAGTCATCCATTAAAAAAGGAGGGGGTTAGTGGGCGGGGAGTTGAGGAAGAATGAAAATGGACAACACAGATGGAACATTATGGTGAGTACATAATTTCTTTATCTGATGTTAATTTTCATTCAGTCCTCAACTAATGGGACAGAGTCCCCAGCTACCTAAAAATTTGGGTGGACTCTAAGGAAGGATTTCCCTGAGTACAGTTAAGCTAAAGGCTGCTCTTCCCCTCGAGACCAGATCTACTTTGTAATGAGTGATAAAAGTATGAGGATTTGACCATGTTGCAGCTGCACATATATCATCCATAGAGGCTCTAGACTCGAAGACAGATGAAGTTGTCATAGATCTGGTTGAGTGAGCCTTTAATGGCTTTGGTAGGGGAAGATTCAGTTTGTTATAGATAAATGAAATGCAATCTGTTAACCATCTATCTAGAGTTACCTTTGTAACTGGTTTGCCCAATTTAGTATACGCAAAGGAAACAAATAGATAATCTGTCTTCCTAATCTCTTTTGTTCTGTGTAGGTAAAAACTTAACTGTCTGTGAACATCCAATAAGTGCAGTATATATTCCCCTTTATTTGTAAATTTTGGAAAGAATGCTGGCAAATTAATGGACTGGTTGATGACACCACCTTAGGAAGGGACGAAGCAGTGGTATGTGTTTATAGATATAGACTCCAAAGATAACCACAAGGCATTCTTTAGCTATGTCAAGAATCTAAGTAGCAATGCTCAGATCTGCTCGGAGTTAATGCAGAATGGCACAAAATACACTGAACCAACCGATATTGCCAACATCCTGGCAGACAGGTTCAGTGCAAACTTCACCCCCCCCCTCACCCCCAAAAGGGCCCATAGCCATACCAAAAGAATGTAGAGTCCCTGAAATCACAGATACTCAGGTTAAAACAGCCCTCTCCAAAGCCAAAAACACAGCATCAGTGGGACCGGACGGTGTCCCAGACTGTGTCCTACATGAGCTCAAAGACGAACTAACCCCTCACCTAATATATTTACAAATGCTCACCAGCCTGAACATAAACCCGTATGTCACAAGATGGGTTGTCAGTTGGCTCACAGACAGAACCCACATGGTGGGAGTTGCGGGAGCAAGGTCTGACTCTAAACCGGTTACAAGTGGCATTCCCCAGGGCTCAGTCCTAGGACCCCTCCTGTTCGGCATATACTTCTCAGAGGTACAGGCAAGCACAGAAGGACTATGGCTGAACAAGTTCACAGACGACTGCAAACTAGGGGCTATAATTGACTCTCCGGCTGACACAGACATCCTCCAAAAGGGTCTCACTGAGATGGATACCTGGTGTCAAAATCATGGCCTCAAGCTAAATGCCAAAAAGTGCATAGTCATCCCCTTTGGAAAAAAACAAAGTATCCACAAACTACCACATAGGTGGTAGTCCCCTAAATAGAGAAAACATAATAAGGGATCTGGGAACCCAAGTAGATAGTAATCTCTCCTTTGATAATCACATTGCCAAAGTGGTTAGAAAATCTTTCTATGTGGCCCACCTAATCACAAAAGGGTTTGCATCCAGATCAAAAGAGGTCATTGTGCCCCTCTACTCATCACTCATCAGACCCATCATAGAGTACAATGCCCCATTTGGGATGTACCTTACAAGACACCTGCAACAGCTGGAAAGACCACAGAAGTACCTCATCAAGAGGATCACTGGCCTCAAACAGATGCCCTATGCAGCTCGACTGAAGAAACTCCAGTTGTACTCCGTTGCATACCGCCTACTCAAAGGTGATCTCTGCCTGACATACAAGGCCATGTCCAACCCAGAATTGATGGACATGCTCCACCTAAAGGAAACCTTATCCCCTTGAGCCACACACTCTAGGGATGCAAACCTCACCACAACAATAAATAAGATGTGCTGGAGGGATAGATTCTTGTCCCAGAGACTTCCCATGCTTTGGAACAAGATTCCAATCTACATTAGGCAGAGCTCCTCGCTAACACTCTTCAAGAGAAACCTTGACGGGTGGATGGGAAACAGAAAGTTTACCCTGGGGATCACTTCAGTGGCTCTGCTTGACAGAGGCACAGGGAACTAATCTAAGGGGAACAGCGAAAGCCAACACATTCTGGCTAGGCTTATAAATGCCTTCGGGCAGATAGCCTAGTACCTACCTATGAACCTATGGAATGTGACCCTATCTGTCACTCTCCTACTTAGGATACAATAGAAGAGTCTTTGTGGGTTTTGTTCAAGCACCTTTATTATATGCAAACACATCACAATAGACGTTTACTGACATTAACTTAATTAACTTATATACAAACTAGCTATTGCAATCATACATGCTCACTCTCTGGCTGCACTCTCAAAATGGCACTGGGTATAGCATGTGCCCACTATTTATATGTGCAAGTTCAGTCCTTGATATGCTTCTTAAAGATACAGCACATACACTCTGATCTACATCCTCCCTCTTTGAGAAATAGATCATGCAATGTTATGAATCACATTTGGCATGCAGATAATACAAACAGTTCTTTGTCATGCAATTATACATAACTAGATACATATATTTACAGTTATGTCCATGTTGCTGTGTATTTCACACTGGGCCTGGAGATACGACCAAATGTGACATAAAACTGAGAACTAGATTTAGCCAATGGAACTGCCTCTACAGAATGTTCAACTTTGGGAATATCTGGAACATCCTCAGGAATGGAAGTAGAGGTTAAGACACATTCTGGGATGGGAATAATGTCTGACTTTCTCTGAGATCTAGAGTCTGTATCACAGGAACAATGCTGTGATAATGATTCTGATACAGGAAGAAGATGTCTGTGATTTCTCCTTTACTCCACACCCTCAGATTCTACAAAGTAGGATCTCGGCTCAGTACATATACCTGTAACTTCACCAATCTGGTCGAAAACTTTCACTATTTGTATCCTCACTGTCTCTCCTTCTTTTAACAGATGAAGAAATCTGCTCGATTTATCATAACTGGACTTCTGGATAGAACGCTTCTTGAATAATTTGGCTTTGATTGTTTTGTTGTTCTTTGCTTTAGGCCTGAATTAACTGGAACTAATAGGTAACATTGTTCTGGTTTGCATGGATAGAAGTCTCTGAGCAGGCAAACCAAGTATATGGCTTGCCTGCTCAAAGTATTTGCTACTACTGCATCCAAATCTATTGTTCCTTATGATCTAATGCCTGTCAATTTGTACTACACTATGTATTAACTACTGCTGAGTTTGTTTTTGTAATATACTGTATTATCTTTGCATGAATTGGTGATATTTTTGTATGTATGTATGTAGTTTGGAGCTTTTCTCTCTGGGCCTCCACTGAAAAAGGGCTCATCTTGACCCAATGGACTTTCCTGGTTAACAAACAAACTGCAAATAAATAAATAAAAATAAATATATCGTCATGGGGTATGTTTCTGAAAGTAAGTAAATTCAAAAAGACATTGATATTCTCACGCTTTGACCTTTCAAGTAATTGCGTTGCACTCTGCACTGCACGTTTAGCTAGTCCATTTGACTATGGATATTCAGGACTGCTAGTAACATGTATAAAGTGCAAATTTCTGAAATAACTGACTAATAAATTGAGTACCATTGTCAGAAATAACTTTGTGTGGACTATCATTGACTGAGAAATGACGTTTCAAGTTAGTAATAACAGTAGTGGATGTTAGATTCGGTAGTAGATCAATCTCAAACCAGCTCAAATAAGAGTCTACCAATACTAAGTAATGTTGATTGTCCTACTTGAAGAAATCAGTGGCTACTGTTGACCAAGGTAGTTCAGGAACTTCACTTAGCTGAAGTGGTTCTCTTTGCAAATGCGGTTTGGTACTATTACATACTGAACAAAAAGAAATTACTTTATCAATGTCTTTCAGTAATGAAGTTCAAAATACTAGTTCTCTCACCCTCTTCTTAATAGATGCGGAACCTGGGTGACCACAATGCAATATCTGGATATATTCATGTTGTAAGGAAGCAGAAACAACAATTTTAGGAACTTTGAAAATAATGCCATCTTCCATCAACATCTCATCTCTGCAGGGAAAATAGGTTTGCACTTCAGGTGGTACACTAGATTGCTTTGACTGCCATCCATTATTAATGTAGTGATTGAACTTTTGCAAAGTTGGATCAGTCTTTGTGTGACCTCTCAGCTCATCAAGTCTAGTGATAGAGAAATTACGCACTGCCATTATGTCAAAGTCGAAATTCTCTGCATCAAGCTGTTCCGTTGTATTTCTGGGTGATCTGGATAAGGTATCAGCCAATAAAGTAGTTTGCCTTTTGTATAGACAATTTTGAAGTTGTACTTTTGCAATTTGAGCATCATTCTTTGTAATCTTGCTGGAACTGAATGCATAGACATCTTTAGAATAGTAACTAGAGGTTGGTGATCAGTTTCCATCTGAATAGCTCGACCACAGATATAATCATGAAACTTTGAACATGCAAATACTATTGTCAAAAGTTTTTTCTCAATTTGAGCACATTGTATTTCAGTTTGGGTAAGAGTTCTAGATGCATAGGCTACTGGTCAGCCCTCTTGAAGAATAACTGTGCCAATAGGTGGGGTGGCAATTTTCTGCTTGAGGTCTTCAAATGCCTTCTGGTGTGGTTCTAACCAAGACCATGTAACATTTTGCATGTCAGCTCTCTTAAAGGTGCTGTCAACTCACTGAAGTCTGGTATGAACTTGCCCAAATAGTTGACCATGTCTCGGAAAAGCTGTAGAGCTTGAATGTTATCTGGTGCTGACATCTCAAGAATAGCTGATTGCTTGGTCGGGTCTGGTCTCAAGCCAGTACTGGTAAATAAATGACCTACATATGTAACTTCTGGTAGTCTGTATTTACACTTCAGAGTATTGAGCTTTAAGTTCACCTCATGTTCTCTGTCTAGAACTCTTTAGATTTCTATCATGCTCTGCTTCACCATTGCCTCCAACCAATAAATCATCTACTATTATGGCACAAGAGTAACCCATAAACATTTGATTCATTGCAAGCTGGAAGACTTCACTTGCAGAATTTACTCCAAATGGTATCCTTAGGAATCTGTATCTGCCAAATGGGGTACTGAAAGTAGTAAGTAATGAGGATTTGCGATCAAACATCATTTGCCCAAATGAACTTTTTGCATCCAAGACAGAAAAAACAGTGGCATTTGGTATCAGAGCTGTAACCTCCTCGACTGTACACATTGGATGATGCGTTTTTTTCAATGCTTTGTTCAGATCTCTTGGGTCAATACATATTCTGATTTTGTCTGGCCCTTTTTTGTGAGTTGCTGCCATGGACGACAGCCATTCAGTTGGTTCTGTAACTTGACAAATTACACCTTGCTCTACCATTTTTTCCAACTGAGCTTTGACTTTATCCTGCATAGCTATCAGAACTTTTCTTGCTGGTCTGACTACTGGAGTGACCTCTGGGTCTAACTTCATGGAATACACAACTGGAAGTTTGCCCAATCTGTCATCGAAAACATCAGCATACTCAGAAAATTGTTTCAGAAAAGTTGGAACTAGGATATGCACTTACATGATGAACTTCTTTGGTAAAAGAAAGTAGATTAATTGTCAAACTGTCTTTGAGACCGAATAATGACTGCACCGGTCTTCGAACTACATAGAATAACAAGCTGTAACAGTTCTTAGCCAAATAACATGAAAGCATTACTGAGCCCTCAGTTTGAATTTCTTCACCTCCATAAGCAAAAAGTTTTGCACTACTGGCCACATTGAGTTGTTCACAAGTACTCACTTTAGCAAATGTGTCTGCTGATATAACATTACACTTTGAACCAGTGTCTACTTTAAGCTCTGTGGATTTACCATTGATCTAGACAACACAAAACACTTCACTCTTTGCCAATAAATTCACTTCATCAACTCTTTCACCAATTACTGATGCACCATCTACATAGAAAGTAAACTGCTGCAACCCTACTTGATCAATTTGCTTTTTTGAGTGACCCTTCTTTATGACTGTGTGGGGTTTACTTGATCTGCAAAACATTTGAAAATGGTTCCATTTTTTACACTTGTGACATTGCTGAACAAATGCTAAGCATTCCTCTTTTAGACTAATGATTGACAGCACAATTGCGACAGTTAACAATAAAGCTAGACTTGGGTTTTACTAACTCATGCTTGCACTGCACTGAACATGCTCCTTTAACTGAACTAGTCTTAGAACTTGCTGGAAAAATATGTGGTTTCCCTGATAAACCAGCAGGGGTTGTGGCTGCCATGTGCTTAGGCCTGCGTCTGTTTGCCATGTGTTGCATGCTATCTACATTTGCTCTGGAGCCTGATGAAACCATGTTTGTGTGTTTTTCTGTAACTTCATAGATTTGATAAATCTCTATGGCTTTACTCAAGATAAAATCACTGTCTCGAAGCAAAATCTTTCTCACTGTAGCACTATTAATACCACACACTGGCCTGTCTTTTATTAACCCATCTTTTAAGTCACCAAACTGACACATTTTGGCTTTATTTTTCAGATCAGTAATATAAGCTGCAAAAGTTTCCCCTGGTTTCTGATCTCTTGTGTAAAACAAATGCCTCTCTAATGTAATATTTGTCTGGGGGCTACACATTTTCCCGAATTTGTGCTTCAAACACTCGGGGTCTTCCTTTGATTCAGCCTGTGTAACAACATGATGATTTTCACCTTCTCCCTCATATACTGCTGGTGCATACACAAATGAATACTCTCTTTCAATGGCCTCTGGCCCAGCTAGGTTTAGCAAAATGAATGCCCTGGTGGATGCATCTTTGTCTGAATAAGTTGCTTGTATAAAAATATTGTACTCTTGCTCAAATATTCTCCAATTCTCTGCAATATGCTGATCAAATACAAGTGGTAAGAGCTTTCAAAATCCATCTGCCATATTAACATACACCAGTGAAGGGTTTTGCAAATATGCACGAACAGATACACATATGCCAGAAATGTATGCCAGTATTTGTAACTTAGCATAACAAGCCTCTGTACAACTGAACTTTGTGAAATAAGTCTCCCAGGCACTGTAATACTCTTGAAATTACTGTACTGCAAACAAAATCACCTCATCAGTATAACAATCATTTCAAATAACTGCATGATGTGAATGAACTGGGCAGAAGAAGCTCAGAGTCAGAAACATTTCGAAGTAATGGACTTTGCGAATAAACAGTAAACAGCACACTGAAATTTCCCCCAAATGGTGGTACCTTGCTAGATAATTCTTTACAGCGCAAGAAGCACTCTGTAATGGCAGCACTTTGTGAACAGACACACCCAGCACAAGAAACTTCGAAATGGCTATACTTTGACAGTACTTCACAAAAATAGTTGCACTTTGCACACATATAAACTCTTCAGAATACATGAGCACACACCGTAAGCACTTTTACACACTCTGAGATACTTTGAATAACTCTAGTTATGTCCTTGATACAATATGAAGTCATAGTCATGCCAAAACACAGCACTTTGCCAAAACATATGCACTTGCCTTGCTTTATTTACATGTAATGTGCCCTTTTTTACCCTTATTACATTAATTTTGCTCATTTAATCTCTTTTCATGCTCGTACTTTTCTTCTGCTCATTTTACTCTAAACATGCCCATTTTGCCTCAAACACACTCATTTTGCTTTAAACATACTCATTTTGCTTTTTCTGATAATTGTTTCATCAAATATCTTAATCTTAAATATTTCCTTTAGTTAATAAACCTTTTGTGCCTCCCGCGTGTTTAATAATGCGGTTTGTGCCCTTGTAATACTCTGTTTTATCTTTTTATAAAATATGCTGTTTATGCAAGTTTGTATTTTCTTTGGTTCTTTTCTGGCTCTTTTAAATTGCTCATTTCTCTTATTTTACATTCAATGTTATCTCTGCACCTCATGACTTCGAATATCAATCTCTGAAATCCCACTTCTGACACCATGCCACTCTCCTACTCAGAATATAATAGAAGAGGCTTTGTGGGTTCTGCTCATGCAGCTTTATTATATACAAACACATCATGATAGAAGTCTACTGACTTTAACTTAAGTAACTTATATACAAACTAGCTGTTGCAATCATACATGCTCATTCTCCCTGGCTGCACTCTCAAAATGGCACTGGATATAGCATGTGCCCACTATTTATATGTGCACATTCAATCTTTGATATGCTTCTTAAAGATACAGCATATACACTCTGATCTACACTATCCTTATGAAAAAGTAAATAGGGAGGCTTACAAGATAATGCTTGAGGTTCTAAAATTCTTCTAGCCAATGTAATTGTAATGAAAAAAATTTCCAGGTCAGGAATTTAAGATCACATTTAGCTGCTGGTTCAAAGGGAGAATAAGTTAAAGCTTGCAGTACCAAATTTAAATCCCATGGTGGTGTGGGGTCTTTATAAGGAGAGCTTAGCAGAAAAGTACTTCTCAAAAAGGCCTTGCAAAGTTTAGAGAAAGCCACTAAAGAATTTTGAAATCCCCCATGAACGTTAGAGATTGCTGAAAATTGAACTTTAATAGTTGATGAACTAGGACCCTCATTAAACAAACTCACCAACAATTCCACGACAGACTGAATTGGAGATGAAAATGGGTCTATCTGATTTTGTTCTGCCCAACAAACAAATCGTTTCCATTCCAGAGGGTTTATGGGAAGATAAAAGTATAGAATGGACAGGGGAATACAGCATTGGTTGTCTGGCCATTAAGGGAATTGGAGAAAGCACACTGTTAGTTTGAGGTTTGAGATATCCTGGTGAATTGTGCCCACCGGGTGAGACAGGAGGTCTGAAACTGAATCCAGAATCTATGGTGGACATAGTAGATGAGGCCAAAGGAAGGGAAACCAAACTGTTGAGGCCAGTAAGGTGCAATGGGAATGACTTTGCTCTTCAACCAAGCTATTGGGAATTAGGGGAGTTGGAGGATAAGCATACAAAAGACTGGGGACCAATCATGGAGTAGAGCATCCTCTCAGTGATTCCCCAGTGGGGTGATAAGGGCAAAACAGCTGCTGCACTTATTTAAACAAACGGGGAAAGGCAAATAGAATGCAGCAAGGCTGGCCTCACTGATTGAAAATCATATCAGTCACTTTGTTGTTGAGAGACCACTCGTGAGGTAATAAGATGGACCTGCTCAGTTTGTCTGCTATCACATTGGACTTCCCCAGAATATGCATTGCTATTAGAAAGTGGTTGGAAAATATCGTCCACTGCCATACTCTGAGGGCTTCTCATCATAGCGGGCAAGACCTGATTCCCACCTGCTTCATGATATACCAAACTACTGACATATTGCCTGTCTGGACTGCAATTGTTCCCAGAGGGAGAGAGTCTTGGAATTCTTGCAATACCAAAAGCACTGCTGTCATCTCCAGAACACTGATATGCAAGTTGGCCTCTTTAGGAGACCAAGTGCCTTGGACCGTTTTCCCCAGAAAATGCACCCCACCCAATCTGGGAAGCATCCGTGGTCACTATGGCCTTGGACTGAGGGGGGATGAAAGAACTCTTGTAATACCTGTTGCGATTGCATCTACCAGCAAAAGTATCTTTTGGATACTCAAGTTATTCTTGTCTTCACCAACACAGATTGAGAGGGTATTGACCACTGTGCTGCTAGCATCCACTGTAGAACTCTCATGTGGAATCTCGCTAAAGGGACTAAAATTATTGCCACTGACATTGATTCCAGGGCTGGCAGAATCAATCAGGCTGAAATTCTGGTACTCCAAATTATTTTCCTGACCTGCATTCTTATTGTTTGCACTCTTGACAGAGGAAGAGAAGCTACCATAGATACTGTGTTGATCTCTGTTCCTATGAATTCCAATGTCTGTGTTGGTTGTGAGACTTGTAATTTACGGTTATTCCAAGATGTGAACATGCCTGTAGCACTTGATCTTGCACCTCTGTCAGTTGATGCCTGGTTGGGGTGGTAATGAGACAGTCATCTAGATATGGAAACACCCGGAATCCTTGCAATCTCAAGTGAGTTGCAACTACTGTCATGCACTTGATGAACACCCTTGGGGCTGTAGTGAGGCCAAAGGCCAGTGATCTGAACCATACCTCTCAACTTGGAAACATCAAAAATCTGGACAAAGCCCATGAAAAATAGGTATGTATCTCTATGCTGATTAACATAAAATGCGCATACATAATTATGTAACCCTACCCACTCCAATGGAATTGAGGGATACCAACTTTTAAAGGCAAACTGAAGAACAAATAACCAAAATATGATCATAAAAAACAAAATAAGAACAACAATAGTGTTTATTTATATTAATATTTAAACTTGTGCAAAACTAAAATACAATATTCTTTTGTAAAAATAACATTAACTGGGTGCGGCTGCACCTCTTTGGGATAATTGATAGCCAATGAGTACTATACATTTCCATTGGTAAAACCCATATTTATATTTTGCATTCATCATAATGAGACATGACATGCCACTGGCATTTCAGAATGGCAGTGCAATCTGATATTACCAACGCAAACAATAAGTGAAACAGCAGGCATTCATTTCTTTGCTATGTGTGCATAAAATATAAATATTTCCTTAAACAGCATCCATCTCAGTTCAAAATAGCATGTTCTATCTCTTTCTTAGTACTTTTATCATCAGATATGCAGACCACAGGTAACCCAGGTGGTTTCTTGTGTAAAAGGTTATAGTACAACAGCATCTGCTTTCAAAGGCAAGGATAGTTACAGCTGCAAATGCCATGGCATAAACTAGAAATTATGTTTTAAAAAGTTTTGGAATATTTTAACATGGTTTTATTTTATTAAGTTATAGATTTTGTTGAATACTTTCTTACCCCCAGAATGTTCAAATGGATAAATGCTTTTGTGTAGGTCTGTCATTTCAGTTTTATTTAGCACTGAAAAGATACACTGTCCAGAAACAGGCACTGTTCTCAGTTGGGGAGGTAGGTATGGAGGCTACACATGGGGTGGAGGGAGCTATACATACCTCTCAAGTGTCCAGACTTTCACAGAATGTCATTTTGCCTCATAGTTTTGGTCTGTTCCCCATAACATTTGTGGGTTTTTAGCAAATCACGGAGGTTTAAACTCACTAATAATGACATATATACATTTCAGTTTCAGACTTAATAGCCTTCAGAAAATGCTTGCTAACACAAATCCCATTGTTCTATCAACTTTATAAGTTTATAAGAACAATATTCAAAATCTGTCCATATTTTTGAGCTTTTGCTCTCCCACTGTTTTGGGCTTTGTCCAGATCTCTTGCTCTAAGCAGTTGTGAGGTATGTGTAAGACGCAAATGGTGTGTATGTGTGTTTGTGTGTGTGTGGGTGGGTGGGGGTGATTAACCAGTAAAGCCTGACTATTTTAAGGTTTGGAAATAAGCTAATATGATGTTATAATATATAGTCTTATGGTCATATCTTCATAGAGCCATTTAATTCTATTGTCTGTTGACAGAGCCTTGCACAACATTGGTTAGAATCATGAAAAATATATTTTCAAAGAATTCAGGAAAAATTGTCCATCTCCGTCTTTCAAGTACAAGAACTGCCGTCTCTGAGAAAAACTCAGCGTTTGGATGTTTTTCATAGATTACTGAAACAGCAGTATCATGTTGATACCAGTGTATGCAATACAGCAGAATGGTACAAAAATGTTTCTAAGAATTTCGGAGATCTTACAAACTGTATTAAATATTTAGCTTTGTATGCTATGGCATTTTTACACTCTCTCACACACACACACACACACAAAATAGATGGCATTGATAACATCTTTTATCTGACAATGCAATGCATCCATCTACCTGTCTAGCTGTTTATCTATTCATTGTATGTAAAACTCTTTCTTTGTCTGTTATGCACTTTACAACACAGTCTCAAACTTCAAATTGAAATATATTATGATAATCTTTTTTTTGGGGGGGGGGGTACAAGTAATTTTCCTCAAAAATGGTGTAACAGCAGTCAATCTATGTAAAGCAAAGAAAGTTCTCAAAGCAGAGGTACATAGACATGGGTTGCAATGATAATACTTTGTATCATTTATGTGAAGAAAGGATTCAGCCACCATTGAGTCTTTTATGGCTCTTCATAGTTTCATTTTGCTGTACAGAGATCAGTCAAAGATGTTTAAGCTTAAAGCTACCACTTACATAGTGGCTATCAACTGTTTTCTTATACTGATGATGAACGCTGTTTTCCCTGGTGCATTTGTACAATAGATTATTATGATTTTAACTGAGTTACTTTTCTGTGGAAAACAAAGTACTAATAGAATGCATTGTAATCTGTGGCTTGGACATGAAAAAACAACCCCATGCTTCTTATGTGAGAGATATAAATAATGATCTATTCCACATATGTTTTCTTGAATGTATGCAGACATATGTGACTTTTTACACTCCTCCATAATCAGTCTTCATGTAGTTAAGAACAAGTACAAGTAACAAACCCATTGTGATACAAACATCTGTCAAATTATCAAATGACTCACAATCTAAGAGTCCTGACTCCTGGATTATATGTGTGTTCTTCTAACACGCGACTTCTATTTTACTTTTGAAAGGAAAAATACAGGAGAACTGTCACAGCATCTGTCACGTCAGTTACACCTTGTTATCGCTCCATGAAAAAAAATCTGCACTGCAGTTACTTCACTGTTTACTTTTCATTTAGGCAGCTTATGCTGCGCAACAGCATTACTGTGTAAATTAATAAAAAAGACAACTTGGATTGCCACAGCATATAATATCCACCAGGTACAGCAACAACACTAACACACAGCATCAAAAATAATTACCTTTTCAATACACTTTCATTCTGTCTGCCAGCTTTTTCCCATACCACAACAACTTAAACCATGCATATCCCACCAATAAACCTCACAGAAACAGTCAAACTTATTTTTCACATATACGATCCCAACACAGTCCCTTTTGAGATGCATAACATAAGTCAAGGAAGCTTTGCAAACAGTTGCTCTAGTAACAACTTAAAAGCTCTGAAAGCTCTAGATTTGACAGATTTGCAATGGAACGGAGCATTAGGAGTGGTAATAGTAGGTATATATTATTGCACCTGCTGTAGAAATGCTTGCTTGTTTAACCATAAAAAAACAGCACCGTTACGCTGTAATGTTCAAACTTCAAACTCAAAGAGAATAATAAAACATCTATATGCCTTGCCATGAGTCTACTCTATGACTCCAAACATGTATTTTCTTTTTCTTTAGATCTATTTTTATTTACCTTGATGATGAGCTGGGGGAAGACGTAGTAGTAGAAATATACTCCTTCATGATGACTTGATGATTGACTTGACCATTGACCGACTATTCACCACCGCACAGCTCCAGATCTGACCGAGACTGCTCCTCTGCTGCTTGCCTTGGGGGACAGGGTTTCTTCCTGAGCACCACTGCCTGCTTAAGTAAGTTCTAAAAATCTAAACTAAATAAAATATTAGCTGAGCTGCAGCATACAGCCTGGAATGGAATTTAAAACAAAAACATACACTTTCTGTGCTTTTACTGCCTGGATCTGATTCCGGAGAGCTGACTGAGCTGCTGGCACACACACAAGTCTAGTAAAATATAAACAAACCACTCCGAGTCTCCGACTCAGCCCTCAGCCAAAATGCCGAATTACGACAGGCTGGCAGGCTGGTCACAAAGCTGACGTCATCGCTCACTCCTCTGCATGCGATGACATCAGCAAAAAAAAAGGCTGAAAAAACATTCAAAAAGAAGCCGGGAAATTCAGGAATTAAGGGGACCACTCAAATTCATGGCACCTCATTATTTGGACCTCAAAACCAGTAACTACCGGGGAATTCAGTATGGTTGAGAGGTATGAGCTGAACTGAAAATGACTAGCTCCCAGCTGGAAGCAAAAATACCTTCTGGATTGTCTGTTCATCTTTATTTGATAGTATGCATTCTGAAGATCTATCAAGCACATCCAGTCGTTCTTGCCCAGAAAGAGCAGAATGGAATAAACCGTGATCATCTGGAACTTTGTGTGTCGAACTGACTTGTTCAATATCCAGTCCCCTGTTTTCTTTGTCACGAAAAATAATCTTGAGTAAGTTCCAGATTCTATCTGGTCTGGTGGGACCTCTTGGATACTCTTTTTTTCTAGTAGTTTTTCTATTTCTAGTGCTGTTACTTTCCTCTGGTTGGGAGGAGCATCGAGAAATTTTCTTGACAATGAAGGAGGGAGGTAAAGGGAATTATATAACCTCTGGAATTAATTCTCTGCACTCAACTGTCTTTTGTTATATCTAGTCAGGCTCTCTGGTGCAGAGGAGGTAAGTGACCCCTGACTGCCTCCAGAGGTGAACAATTGAGCATACTTTCAGGAGCACTGAAAAGGTCTGTTGGAAAAAGAATCACAAGAATCACTAGACCCCTGGTTTTGTGGGCCTCTTCTGCCACGGGGGCATCGCCTTCCATTATAGCTCCCCCTCTGCCTCTGGTGTAGTTATATCCACATGTATTCTGAAAAAGAGACTGGGACTTTCTGGATCACATTCTTTTAACTCCTCGTTGATTGCTGGAAAAGGTCCTCTGAGGGGTCGAAAAATGAACGCCGACTGCAGACAGGGTCTTCCCATCTTTCTCACACCTGAAGAGTGTGTCCTTCTCTGTGGGGCCAAACAAAGAAGAGCTGTCAAAGGGAGCATTGACAAACAAGGGTTTGAAGGGCTCCGCAAAAATCAAACAGGTGCATTCAGGCATGCCTCCACATTGAAATGCCTGAACCTGCAGCCCTTGAGGTGCATTCTGCAATATGCAAGATAAGGCTCATGGATGAATTAGATATAGCTTGCAGGGTAGCCAGCTGAGAGGCTACTGAAGACTGAGCCTCCGCTGTTTTGGTTCCACAAAGAGATTTTGATAACTTTTTAATAAATCTCTTTGAAGCCTTGTAAAGTGTGCTAGATAGTTCACTGATCTGAGTACAAAAGTCACTGAAGCATAAACATGCTTCTTGTCAAATCTGTCCATCACCCTAGATTCCCTATTAGGAGGATGGACATTGAAACTCTGTTCTGCAAGTTCCTTTTTTGAAGCTGGAGCCATGATCATGGCATCTACTGGCACCCCTTTACCCCAATATTCCCTGCCTTCTGGTGGAGCCAGAATCCGGTCTAGCCTCTTGGGGAGTAGCTCAACTGTATCAGTTTCCTTCCATACCCACCTAGAGACCAAGTCAAAAAGCTCATTGGTGGGTGGAGTAACCCAGGAGGATGACAGGGCAGGTCCGAAAGCTTCTAGAAATACTGATTCCTTCAGAGAAAGGTCTTGGGAAGACCAACCACCCTTCTGCTTAAGGATCTCAAGAATGTCTCCAAGTGAGACGTCATCAGGTAGTGATTTTGGGGACCCCTCTCCTTCATCAAAGTCAGTATCCTCGGTGACTGATTCTTCAGGAGAGTCCAAGTGCCTCCTTTTGCACTTCCTCTTCTTAGGTACGTCAGTGGGGTGATCCGGTGAAGTATCAGAAGAGATTAAGATACCCTGCTGGGTGGTCTGGAAGCTTTGAGCTGGTTGTCCCTGTGGGGTAGAATGCAGAGGCTCATGGTGCAAAGTCATCTAAGCAGTACAGGGTGAATCTGAGGGGGTAGGACCCATCTGTCCTGCAAGAGCAGAGAACACTCTCTTCACAACCACAAAGGCAGATCGCTCCAGAGAGAAGGAAGACAATGGAGCTGAGAAAGTAAGTTTCTGGCCCATCACCTCCCTCCACTCTGACAGCAACCCACCTGAGGCAGAAGTGGAACCTGAGTTGTCTAGTGCCAAAGCTCTGAGAGAAAGACACGGCTCCAAAAGTGTGGAGTCAACTCCAGCATTCTGAATCTGATAGGGATGCTTTGACTCCGACAGTCATCCAGCACTGAGCATGTTGGAGCCGGTGCACTCAGAGCAGTATCCAGATCTGAAGAAAGGGCTTTCTTTGGATCCAAACCAAATGGACCCAGAATGCTCATATCCGAGGACTCTAAAACAATAGACTGAATTAGAGAAAGAGCAGTAACAGGTGGAATGGTGGATGATCGTGCTTCCTGACCCAAGGAGGTAGGAGCCATAAGAACTCCCATCTGAATTTGCTCCATGAGAAATTTCCTCATCATTCTCTCCTCATCAACTTCAGGAAAACTCCTGGAGGAATGAAAAGATGCCAGGGAAGGAGACTTAGAGTGCCTTTCCAAAAAAGGGGAAGGCAGTCTGGATGGCACTGGATCCAAACTAGGGGAGTAAGTGGTCCTAGGTAACAAGTTTTGGATCTGGTTTCTTTATTTTCTTATAAGGTTCTGTGGAAGAAGAGGCAGAAGACTCCAAAGGTTTAGACCTCTTCAATGGGTCTTTGGTTTTCTGTTTGGGGGATTGAGCCCAAGTGGTGGTCTCAGAAAAAGAGGTGGGCAGCAAACCCTTTAGTTTTAATTTATTTCCCTTGTCCACAAAAGCACAAGGATTAAATTTGTTTCAAATGCTGCAGTCTATTTTTAAATGATCTGGACCCACGCTATAGATGCAAAAGAATGGTTATCAGAGAGAGGCAACCACATGTCTCATATTTTTTGAATCCCGAAGGACCTTTTTCAGACATCCTATACAACAACAACAACTTTTTTTAACTAAGAAAGGACAGGAAAGTAAGGTATCACCAATGTTACCAATAAATTACAGCAGGTGTAATGGAAAGAAAAAATTATAACAGCAATGGTAATTTTAGATCACACAAAGTATGAAAGGGTTGGGATGGATAGTAGGCCTACCAACAATGGTAAGAAGAAAAAAATACACTAACAAGTGTATGAAAGGAGCTTAAAAGTACAAAGATGCAGAAGAAAAAATAAGTTATGTACTCACCACAACGTTCCATCTGTGCTATCTTCATTTATCCTTGACAGATTTGTTTGGTTCTGATCTCTGAACAAACTTGGCTGTTACTACACCTCGTGCCAGCCAAAAACTCTTGAATTTCACCTCTACCCATAATCCCTCTAGCACAATTACCTCAGACTTGAGTTTGCAGAAAAAGTCTATAAACACACACACACACACGCACGCACGCACGCACGTGTGTGTGTGTGTGTGTGTGTGTGTGTGTGTGTGTGTGTGTGTGTGTGTGTGTGTGTGTGTGTGTGTGTGTGTGTGTGTGTGTGTGTGTGTGTGTGTGTGTGTGTGTGTGTGTGTGTATATATATATATATATATATATATATATATATATATATATATATATATATATATATATGGGTCTACTTCATTTGCCCTAACTTCCAATTGACTGACACCCATTTGCCCGAGACCAAATGACCGAAATTTCATTTGACCTACACTTCATTTGACTGACAAGTATTATTGGCAAGAAAATAGAATATGCCCCCTTCCCTGCTGTAGTGCAACCCTGGAGTTAGAATATACAGTTAGGGGGGGTGGGGGGCTGTGGGGGGGGGGCAAAGCCTCCCACTTACTTTTGTTTTACTAAGCAATATTAAAGCAAAACCAAACCATATAATACGAAATTAAGTGGGGGGGCTTCGCCCCCACACCCCCTCTAACAATATATTCTAACTCCAGGATCGCACTACAGTGGGGAAGGGGGAATATTCCATTTTCATGCCAGTAATACTTGTCAGTCAAATGAAGTGTCGGTCAAATGTAATTTCGGTCAAATGGGGTCGGGCAAATGGGTGTCAGTCAATTGGAAGTTAGGGCAAATGAAGTAGACCCATATATATGAGAGGCTAAAGAGCATTCTTCCAAACCATCGTGGAAATTAGAAATCGGAGCTAATTGTAATCTGATGTTAGACAGGGAAGCTCCAACATGGAAAAGAGGCTAAAAAGTCTAAAATATGCTCTATAGAAGCAGAAAAGGGATTATTATGTTTTTCATGGGCCCAAATGATAAATCTCTTCCATTTGCTACAGTACAGCTTATGCGTGGAAGGTTTATGAGCTGACAAGAGGATGTTACGTACTGGGAGGAATTTTAGGATGCCTGGCAACTAATGGAATTGGAGAAACCATGCTGTCAGCTTAAGGTTCAAAATGTCTGGATGAACAAGTCTGTCTGGATGGGACAGAAGTTATGGAACTGGGTCCAGAATCCAAGGTTTTTGAACCAGATAAGGCCAAAGGAAGGGGAACCAAATCTGTCTAGGCCAAAAGGATGTAATGAGGATTACTGTGCTTTTCAACCTGAGCACTTTCTGTAAGAATTTTGAATTAGAGGAATCGGGAGAAAGGCATACAGGAGACTGGGGAGCCAATTGTGGAGGACAGTATCTCTGGGTGACTTCTTCATAAGGGAAATCAGGGTGAAGTAATTGCTGCACTTGTTGCTTACGGGTGAAGCAAACAGGTCACAGCTGGACTTGAGAGGCCACTCATGGGGCTGAACGATATATCTGCTCAGCTTGTCTGCAGTCACAATGGAACTCCTCAGAATGTGTTTCTATTAGAAAGCAGTTTGAAGAGATCACCCACTGCCACACTCTGAGAGTTTCTCGACAAAGGGGGTAAGACTTGGTACCCTCCTGCTTATTGATGTACCAAACTACTGACATATTGTCTGTTTGAATTGCAATTGTCCCCTAAGAAAGAGCTGTCTGAAAGGCCTGCAATGCTAGAAGCACCACTTTTAGCTCCAGGATATTGATTTGCAAGTTGGCCTCTAATGGGGACCAAGTGCCTTGGACAGTCTTGCCAAGAAAATGCACCCCCACAACTTCTGGGAGGCATATGAGGTCACTATGGCCATGGACTCTGGAAGAACAAAGGGGCAACCGTGGAGAATTTGTTTGGAATCCATCCAACTAAGAAGATCCCTGTTGCAAGAATTGGTGATCAGAATTTGGTATGACAAGGTTTGGTAAAGGATAGGCCAATGAGAAGCTAGTAGCCATTACAGAAATCTCATATGAAACATGGCTAGAGGTACTAGAGTTACTGATGCTGCCATCCACCCAGGAATCTGTTGTTATGTTTAGCCAGGCATTTAGGTGCAAGGTCATGTGTCCCCTGACTGCCTCCAGAGGAAAACAATTGGACCTCCCTTCAGGAGTGCTGAAAGGGCTTCCCTGGAAAGAAATCCTTGAAGCCCTACTTTTGTGGACCACCTCTGCCACGAAGGTGGCATCTTCATTTTTGGTTCCCCCCTCTGCCTGTGGGGGAAGTCCCTCCATGTGTGTCTTGGAAAGGCGCTTGGGATTTTTTGAACCACATTTTTCCACCAGATCTTTGGTTCCTGAAAAAGGACCTTTGGAGGGGTGGAGAAATATACACCCACAGCAGAAAGGGTCTTACCATCCCTCTCACACCTGGATAAAGTCTCTTTTACTTTTGGGCCAAACAAGGATGTTCCTTCAAAGGGAGCATTAATGAAAGAAGACTTGAATGGTTCCACAAAGTCACATAGGTGCATCCAGGTGTGTGTCCTTATGGCTATGCCTATACCTGTTACTCTGAAGTCTCTTTCGCTGTATGTGTGATTAGACTTATGGATGAGTTTGACACAGACTCTAGGGTGGCTAGCTGGGAAGCCACTTTTTCTTGGACTCCCTCAGCTACAGCTCCTGTGTGATTAGACTTATGGATGAGTTTGACACAGACTCCAGGGTGGCTAGCTGGGAAGCCACTTTTTCTTGGACTCCCTCAGCTACAGCTCCTGCCAGGGTATCTAACAATTCCTTAATCAGATCCCACTGAATTCTTTTAAAGTCTGCCAAGAAGTTGAAAGACCTTATAGCAAAGGTTGATGAACTGTAGACCCATTTCCCAAATCTGTCCATAGCCTTTGATTCCCTGTTGGCCAGGTGGACAGATGAACTCTCCTCATCGAGTTCCTTTTCTGTGGTGGCCACTACAACCACGGCATCCACAGCTAACCCCTTGGGCCAGAACTGTTTATCCTCACGGGCAGATAATATTTTGTCAGGTCTCTTGGGAATGGGTTTGATGGCGTCCAGAGTCTTCCACGCCCACTGTGAAATTAACTGAATGAGTTCATCAGCGGGTGGAGTCAACCAACTGGTTGACAGGTGGGCAATGAAAGTCTGCAGGTTAACAGATTCCTCTGAGGAAGGGTTTGGGGACTTCCAGGCACTCCTTTGTTTTATCATTTCTAGGATGTCTCCAAAGGAGACCTCTTCAGGTGGTGACCCTTCTCCCTCATCAAAATTTGTTTCCTCAGTGACTGATTCCTGGAGGAATCTAAGTACTTCCTTTTTCTCTTCTTTTTATAGAGGGGGAGTTCCTGTTCCAAGGGGAAAGGTACCAACTGAGCCTCGAAGGCTGGCTCCCCTGAAGAGGGAAGGGAGTCCAGAACCAAAATAGACTACTTTGGGACTGAGGTCACTCTCCGCTCCAAAGAACTGACCCTCAAGACAAAAGCCGGAGCTGAGCTAACATGAGCAGAAACCTGGAGGAGCAGGGACAGCTCCAAGAAACCTGGAGTCGAGTCCCATCTCCCAAAACCTACAGGGTAGCTATGGCTTTGGGAGGTCTCTGGTTTTGAAGCCACAGAAGAGCTCAGGAGGATTACAGATTCCGAAGATGTGAAGATCTCAGGAACCAGCGCAGTTGGTGCCAGGAGATTCAGAACGGGTGACTCTAAGTCCTTGGAGGAGATTAGAGGAGGAGTGGTCAAAGAAGTAAAAGAAGACTCTGTTCCAAGACCCGAAGGGGTCGGAACTGAAAGAGGGCCTGAAAGTCATCTAGCACACAACATTTTATTCACCAGTCTCTCCATGTCAAGTTCAGAAAGACTTTTTGTGGAGCAGATAGATGACACTGAATGAGATTTAGGCCTCTGCAGAAAAAAGTCTGGAAGTTCACCAGCAAAAGGATCTATGGATGGTGAATAGGAAGTCCTTGGCAAAAATTTCCTTAAAATCAGGAATTTTTGTCATGATAGGTGAAGCAGAAGTCTTGCCCTGCAATGAGGCCTTTGACGTAGAAGGGCTTGAGACAGTAATCGGTGCTGCAGCAGTTGTCGACACTGGAATTTTACAGCAAGAGGCCACCAGTTCAGAAGATAATTTCAGAGCCAAGAGTTTCAATTTCTTAGGTTTTGGAACTACAGAGAGGTCAGAACCGAGAGACTCCTCTTTTTTCCTTTGTCCAATGAAGAGGAGGACAAAGGGGAGGAAACATCAGTTTTAGCTTTGTTTGCATAAGACAAGGCTTCACTAAAGGCTGAAGGAATCAAGCCTTTCAAAATAAGTTTATTTCATCTTTCAACCTTGGCACCTTTCAGAAGCTTTGGATCAAGGGCTCTGACTCCTCCCCTACTCATAACTCCCCCTATTTCCCCAAAATATTTCAGATAATGTTTGCCTGCTTGTAACAGGAAATTATCTAACAATCAGCATATGCAGGCCTGCCTATAAGATGGACTAAGTTGTGTGTTAATAATATGAGGAACAGCAGTCAAAAGGCTGTCTGAGAACAAGATCCGATCAGGTCCAACCATACCCTCTTCAAAAGGAACCTTGACGATTGGATGGGAGATAGGAAATTCACCCCGGGGATCATGTCAGTCGCCCTGCTAGACAGGGGTCCAGGGAAGTAAATATTGTGGTTAGAAATATCCAGGAAATTGTTATGGCTAGGCTTGTACAGGCCCTAGGGCTGATAGCCTAGTACCAACCTATGAACCTATGAAAGGAACGAAAAAGGAAAAATTTAAGATGGGAAACTGAGGGATAGATGACAACACAGATCTAGCATTATGGTAAGTGCATAACTTTTCATCTGAAGCAATCTTTGGGACAGATTCCCAAGCTACCAAGACACCTGGGTGGTATCAAGGAAAGATGTTCCTGAGAAATGTGGAGCAAAATGATGTACAAAACCTTGAATGTACATCCAACTTTTGTAGTGAGACACAAAGGTGTGAACAGTAGACCAAATAGCAGTAGCATAAAGCTGGTCAGTAAGAACTCTGCCCATAAAAGCAGTAGAAGTAGCTATTGCCCGCGTAGAATGAGCCATTGGTTTGTTAGGTAACGATAATCCCAGGTTTTCATGCACAAACACTAAACTTTCAGGAAGGATGTTCCTGAGAATAGTGGAGCAAAATTGTGTACAAAGCCCTGACTTTACATCCAACTTGTAGTAAGACACAAAGGTGTGAACAGTAGACCAAATAACAGTAGTACAAAGCTGGTCAATAAGAACTCTGCCCATAAAAACAGTAGAAGTAGCTATTTCTCTTGTAGAATGAGTCATTGGTTTGTTAAGTAACGATAATCCCAGGTTTTCATGCACAAACACTATACTTTCAGACAGCCATCTAAATAGAGTGACGTCTGATACATTTTGACCAATTTTTGCTTTGGAGAAAGTGATGAAAAGCTGATCAGCTTTTCTAAATCCTTAGTCCTGTGGTAATTCATTATTACCAATTTTGGTAAACCGGTTCAATCAAAAGGTGGAAAATTATTTTGATTTTCCACATTTTGATAGTAAACCTGGAAAACCTTTTCTATTTGCTGAGATAAAACTTTATAGTATTTGGCTTTTGTTAGGAAATAAAATGTGGTCCACTGGAGTGAAAGCCTAGCATCTTTGGCACCATTAGAATTGGAGGAACCATGCAGTTATGTTTAGAGTCTTTAGGTGTTTGTGAGGCTGCCCAACAGGATAAGTCCAGAAGATCTGGATGATTGTCAGGGCATTCAGGACAGCTGTACAAAATGAGGCCAGAGGAAGTGGAATCAAACTTGCTGGGACCAAAAGGGGGCAATGAGGATTACTGTGGCCTTGCATCTTCTGAGTTTCTTAAGAAAGTTTGTTATAAGGGGAATGGGAAGAAGTGCATAAAGGATACCCAGGCTCATCTGTGGACTACAGCATCCCTTGGTAGTTGAGCTTGTGGAGGGATCTGGAGAAAGTAACTGCTGCACTTGTTGTTCAGGTAAGAAACAGAAATATCACAGCAAGTTTGGACCCAATAACTGAAGATTTGTGTTAGGACTATCTGATTGAGGAACCACTCACAAGGAAGAAAACTTGATCTGCTCAATTTCCTTGTTAGAATGCTGGAAGTCCCAGCAATGCGCATGGCAATGAGAAAGTGGCATGAAGACTTCATCCACTACTAGACTTTATGGCTTCCCAGCAAAGTGAATATGATCAGGTTCTTCTTTGCTTGTTAATATTCCAAATAAGCCATGTTGCCTGTCCTGAAATACCTGAAATGCTAGGGCTGCCCTCATTTCCAATACATTGATGTGAAGATTGGTCTCCATAGGTGGCCAAGCACCTTGAACATTCTTCCCTTCGAAATACTCCCCAGTCTGAAAGGAAGCATCCATGGTTACCAATGCATTTGGAGGAGGTGGGGAGAAAGGTTGACCATCTGAGACCACTGGTGAGGTCAACCACCAACTGATATAATTTCTGCAAATTGCTGTGAGACAAATCTGTACCGGTAGCAGGCAAGAGATTACAGACCACTTTACTGAGAGAGACTACTGTAGGACTCTCATGTAATATCTTGCTAGAGGGACCAAAGTGATTGAAGAGGCCATTAATCTGAGATCAAGTCTTGAAGAAGGAAAGGGATGTTGAAGGATGTGTGAAGCTACTTGATGCAGGGACAATATTCTAGATTGCGGAAGTTTGGCTATCTGACAATTCTTGTCCAGGTGGCATCCAACAAACTATATCTGTTGCATCAGTATTATCAGACACTTTGCATGGTTGACTGAAACCCCTAACTGTGAGGCAAGGTAGAGCAAGAAGTCCCTGTGCTGAACCAATAGATCCCTGGTTGGTGCGGTAAGGAACCAATCATCTAAATACAGGAGCATTGGGAACCCTGCAGCCTGAGCTGCACTGCTACCACTGCCATGCAATTGCTGAACACCCAGAGAACTATAGTGAAACCAAAGGGCAGTGCCCTAAACCAAAATTGATTGACTCCTAGCTAGAAAGAGAGAAATCTCATGGACTGCCTAGTTATCTTGATATGATAGTAGGAATCTTGAAGCTCTATTGAGCACATCCAGTCATCCTTCCAAGGAAGAGGTAGAATGGACTAAACCATGACCATATGGAATTTTGTCTGTTTCATATACTGATTGAGGTGGCTTAGGCCCAAGACTACTCTGTGGTCACCTGCTTTCTTTGGAACTAAAAAGAACCTGGAATATATTTCGGATCCTGTCTGGTATGGGGGTACCTGCTGGATGACTCTTGTCTACAATCTTTTTTACTTCTGCTGCTGTGGATTCCATTTCACTGACTGTTATGTCTGGGATCCTTATATTTTATGTGGAGGTGAAACAAAGGAAATAATGTAGCCACTGGTGATTATCCTCAGTTCCCATGAACCTTGTGTGATGGCCAGCCAGACTTGAGGATGCAAGGATAAGCACCAAGGACTGCCTCCAGAGTGCAGCAGATGGGCAACCCATTAGGAGCACTGATAAGGTTTCTCAGTGAAGGACCACAAAACCCTTGATTTTGCAATCTGTCTCTGCTTCTAGGGCAATGTAGGTTAAAGTTACTCTCCCCTCTGTCCTGGGTGAGGGTCTGTGTGCAGGACCATCCTCGGTGAATCCCAGAATTTCTGAAACCACAACAACTCCCCCCCCCCCCCGGTTCCAAGAAAAAGTCCTTTAAGGAGGTGGGAAAGTGGATTTCAACAGCTGACAGGATCTTGCATTCCTACTTGCTCCTGCTTAGCAGGAGCAAGTCTTTTTTTCACCTTCAGTCCAAACAGAGTAAAACCATCGAATGGGAGTTAATGGAGGACATCCTGAAGCTTTCCACAAAATCACATAAGCACATCCAGGTGTGCCAGCAGTTGCCCATGCCAGTGCCTGCTGCTCTGGCCATACCATCAGCTACATTGGAGAGCAGAAGCATGGACATGCTGGACATAGACTGTAGGGTAGACAACTGAGACTCCACTGATTTCTGGATGTTCACTGGTTGTTGTTGTTGTTGTGTCTTTCGGCTTTTCCCGGTTAGGGGTCACCACAACGGAACTCCGGTCCGCTAATGATTGGCAGTAGATTTTTACGTGCCAAGTTGCCGGCCCTGACACACAACCTTCAACGAAGGTACGCCCATTCACTCATGTCTCCACACAGACGATTCTCTAGCTGAGAATTGAACAGGACAACATCTTACTGTGAGGTGACAACGCTACCGCAGCACCACCACCGCAGTCTAGATGTTCACTGGTAAGTTACCCAAAAGGGACTTGGTCAGCTTTTTTGTCAAATATCTCTGAAAATGTGTCATATGGGCAAGGTAATTCAGTGCTCTGAGTGCAAAGGTTGCTGAAGTATATGTCTGTTTCCCAAATCTGTCCAAAGCCTTGGACTCCCTGTTAGGTGGATGGACAAATGTATTCTCCTCTTAGAGTTCAGATTGAGAACTAACATGGTGAGCACCCCCACCACAAGGCTAAGGGAGGCTGACTGTCCCAGTCGACCAGGATGTATGGATTCAAATGCAGTATTCAGTGGAGGGTGGGACAGAGCTGAGCATGGCAGACAGACACCTCTTCCTGCAGTCTGTAGAGAACTCTTCCAAATACTTTGAATGTCAAGGATGCTATCAGAGCTGAATAAGCACTCCTCTGATCAAAAAAACAAACAGGAGGTACATCTTTCAATCTGGCTCAGAGGCTGACCACAGAGCTGAGCTATCGAGTACCAAGGGGGACAGATGGATCCAAAAACTTCAGAGTCAACCCACCCCCAAGTCTTGGCCCTGAGACTTGTCCCAATCAGATTTGCAGTTGAGACAGTAAGGGATACCATCAGAGTCAAAGTCAAGAGGACTGCTGGTTCTGAAAAGGTGCTGTGTTAATACTCAGCTCTATGGGCTTCAGATCCGAAAGTCGGACCGGAATAGGAAATACCAATGGAGGGGCAGATGGACCTGTACCTGGGGTCCCCGAAGGGGGCAGCACAGGAAGACCCCCGGTTGAATTTGTGAACTTCTGCATCATCCAGTTGATGTCTGCTTCTGTAAGGCTCCTCAACGGAAGGACCTTGAAGACTAAGCCAGAGAAAGTGATTGGGTTGAATGCCTGTCCTGCCGAAAGGGACATTGAAGCCTAGGAATCATCACATCCAGTGAGAAATGGGGAGAAAGTGTCAGAGAATGGATCAGAGTGGTTTCTGGATCTGAGCACTTTGGTGTTTTCAGTGCCAGATCATAAATTTCTGTAGAGTCTGCTAACTGCTTTCTAGATATCTTCACTTTCTTTTCTATTTCCTTCTCTCCCTCTTTTTTTCCTCTGGATTTGTTTTTCTCCATTTCCTTGGATGGCTTTGGTTTCTCAATTCTATTTCCCAGAGAAGGAGTCTTTGAAGAAGAAGAAGGAGGAGCTGAAGTTCCTACTTGAGAAGGAAGCAGGCCCTTCAGGCGTAACTTGTCCCTGTGTCCCTGAAGCGCTCTTGCACCAAGAGCCACACACTTCACAGTCAGCATCCAGGTGTGCTACGGTTAGGCAGTAGACACACAAAGAATGAGAGTCCTGTCCTGCAGCAGGATTTAGTGGCCGCAGGCTGAACATTCTTCGAAACTGGTGACCTTGTCTGACATCATGGGAGACAAACAAGTCACCAGTACTGACTAAATAAAGGCTACAACAACCTCTACTACCTAGACAATCAAAGCTATGAAACTAAATAACTACAAAAATATACTAATAACAGTAATAGCATCAATGAGAGTGTTACAGAAAAACAGGAAAGCTTTTTTTTAATACACTTGGGAGAATTTTAAAGCAAAACATGTTAAAAGGGAGATAGCTAATAAAATTAACCAAAAGGCATAGCTCAAAAAACTACCAGAAATCACTTCTCTTTCAAGTCAGAGCCCTCAAAGATCATATCCTTCTGAATGAGATTTGAAGTATTTTGGGAAAACAGAGGGGATTATGGGTAGGGGAGAAGTCAAAGCTCTGGATCCAAAGCTTCTGAAGGGTGCCAAGGTGAGATTCGATAATCCAAAAGTTGAATCAGACAAACAACAGACATCATCAGACCCAAATGTTTAGCAGCAGCAAGTTTAACTAAAACTGTAGCTGCTGGGGCAAGTTTGGAAAGTGTGTACAAAAATTTAAAACATAGAGGAACTTTATATATTCTATCTGCCTTTTTAGGGGTATCAGGCTGACTAACGGGAAGACTGCAGGCAGGGACACACACATTCTCCAAAGATGACAGAAAGTACAATTCTGTCATTCTTACCCTAACTGTAGATGTTCGAGTAGCTCAGTGTTGCAGTACTGATCCTTGGGTCCTTCCTGCCATGCAGAGACCCACTACTAGTGTGATTTCCAGAGTCTTTTCATCATCCCTAGCTGATGGATGTCCAATGGCTGATGCCTGGGTGTTAGGGTATAAGATGGGAGTCCATCCGAACCATCTTCAGATCTTTTTAGGCAGCGAGCAGCCCAAATATAGCATGAGCCTTCCAGGTGTCAAAAGATATTTTTGGATATGAATAAGGGAAGTATTAGAAGTAAAAGAAGGAGATGATGATGGGTAAGAACTACCCATCTAAAATTCTTTCCACCCCTCCCCCTGTAATGGGGGCGGGAGATGGTAGCAGACAGAGAGGTAGGAGGAAGGGAATGTCTACTACAACACTGATCTACTCAAACATGTACAATTGTTGTAAGTGTGACACACCTATACTATGTATTTTGTAGTCAATATTGCAGTGTTGATGCTTGGGAGGACTCCCAAAGCTACTAGTTGTGGGGCAGGCTGTCTGTTGGCCCTTGGGAAAGCAGGTTTGGCAAGATGGCAGTAGCAGCCCTACCCTAGCCCTGGAAGCAATGGTTAGACTGTAATGTTTAGTGAAAGTGTGGATGGATGTCATCACTATTTTTGGTAAAACAGTAACACTGCAGAGACAGCTGATAGATCCCATAAGCCATGTAGATACTTAAATTTTTTTGCTGTTTGTTTAAGACTGCACACTGCTGTAATGATTTTCTCGATAATTGTACATACTTTTGTAATTGCTTTTCATTTTTTTGTGATTGCTTTTTATTTTTCTGTAGAATTAGATCTTTGTAATTTTAGAATGCCCAATTAATCTTGAACTCAAATAAAACTAAACTCATGCTCTTCCACTCCACTAAATTCAAAATCCAATCCACTTACTCCAACATCACATCCAGTAATAAGACTGTGATTGAACCAGTACCATCCATCCAACTTCTCGGTGTTGTTATTGATCAAAATCTGAAGTTCGACTTACACATTGCCAGACTGTAAAAAAAGTACACAAGAAAATAGGTACCTTATACAGATGCAAAAAATACCCAACCACAGCCAGAACTCATCTTCTGTCAACTTACTATATATGGCAACTATATGCCTCACCCATCCTTACCAACCTCTCCAAATCAGACCTAAGCAAGCTAGATGCCTGGTATAATAAGATCGCTAAATTTTCCACTAGCCGTCTTCCTAGAACCCATCATTGTAAGGCCCTAAGACAACTATCTTGGTTAGAACTACCCCACCAACTCATTCTTACACAACTCTCTACTGCCCACCAAATGTACTATAAACCCGATAAAACACCAGCTCTACAAGGCCTCCTCAATCCCCATATAAGTTCTCGTCCACTAAGATCCACTAATAAAGCTCTAATTGAAAAAAACAGGAGTAAAAATAGCTCAGGTGACTCTCTATACTCCTACTACATTGCTAAACAGTAGAATGCCTTACCACTTGAAATTAGAACTATAACTAGTTTAAAAAACTTCAAGCATCACATTAAAACCCACCTCACCAATTCATGGACTTGTACATGTACTAGGCATGGGTAGCCCAAACCATGGAACTAGCTGATTTAAAAAAATTAATTGCATATGTAATGAGCATTGAAGTTAAGCCATATTATCTTATGTTGTTTTTTTTTTTCTTTCTCACTGTTAATATCTATCAGATTTTAAGTCTTCAGTTTGCTATGCTACCTGTATATAAGACTAAGTATCGTAATTGCACTCTTATTGTATACAATGTCACTACCTGATACTACTGTAAGAGCTGTCTTCTAGAAGCATTGCTATACAAGATTATTGGTCTTGTCTCTCACTTGACCAATTTATTCTGTTCTAGTCTTTTTCAGTTCAGTGAATTACTCAGGGCTCTAGCACCCCAGGAAGAGGAGTAAATAGGTAGAGCTAAAGAGGAATTGCAGCACCTCAAAACAGCATGTGTGAGGACTACAGAACAGATATGTGGCCAAGCCAAGTATATAAATAAGGTACATAAAGACAGCTAATGGTGGAATGCAGAAGTCCAGAAAGTCATCAAAAGAAAGGAGTTTAGGAAAAAGTGGAAGATATAAACGAGTGACAAGGTTAGGAAGGAATACTGGATGGCTAACAAACAGGCTAAGAAATGAGTTGCAATATCAAAGAACAAGGCATCAGAGGTACTGTACCAGCTTTTGTAAAGTAACTCAGTAGGTGGCACAAAAAACCTGTATCAGGTTGCAAGGCAAAGACAGAAAGATAAAGAAGACAGTCAGACACCCTTCATAAGGGATGCCAGCAAGAACCTGCTCACCAGTCCACAAGACACCAAAGGCAGATGGAAGGAGTACATCCAGCAGTTTCTAAATGAGGGGAAACTCCACAGAAGCTGTACTACCCCAGACCCACCCTACAAAGGGAGATGAAGAGGAGCCCACCACAGAAGATGTAAGAACAGCACTAAGGAAAATGAAGCCAGGGAAAGCAGCAGGCTTAGATGAGATCACAGCAGACATAATAAAGATGCTGGGTGAGACAGGACAGAAATGGATCCTGAGGGTACTCATGGAGAGAAAGGTGTATCCCAGATGAATGGAGAATAAACATACTCATGCCAGTTTCAAAAAAAAACAAAGGGGACATCCACAACCATGGGAAGAACAGAGGTATCAAACTCCTGTCACAGTGCAAGAAGGTTCTGGAGATGGTGACTGATGACCAGATATGCAGAGTAGTAGAAAGTAAGATGGGAGATGAGCAGTTTAGATTCAGATCAGGATGGAGCACAACTGACCTAATGTTTGCAGTAAGATAGATAATTGGGAAGAAGCCAGAGATGAGGAAAGAATCCAAATGGGCATTCCTAGACTTGGAGAAAGCATATGACAAGGTCCTAAGAAAGGGGATTTGGACAGTCTTGCAGTGGTTTGAATTCCTAGACTTGGAGAAAGCATATGACAAGGTTCCAAGAAAGGGGGTTTGGACAGTCCTGCAGTGGTTTGAAGTGCCAGAAACATTGGTAGAATTACTAGAGGCTATGTACAAGGACCCAATGACTCAAGTATGAACAGTGTCTGGTCTCACAGAGGGGTTTCCAGTGGGAGTGTGCATGCATCAGGGTTCAGTTCTGAGCCCACTGTTGTTCAGTCTGGTGATGGATTACATTAGTAAACTGGTCACAGAGGACAGATCAACAAGGGTGCTGTATGCAGATAATGTGGCAATAAAGGCAGGCTCTGAGCAAGAACTTTATCAAAGGATAGCGGAATGGAATGGAACACTAAGGATAATCACAAGGCTTTTTTTAGTTATGTTAGGAACCTGGGTGGGAATTCCCAGATATGCTCAGAATTAGTCCAAAATGACAAAAAATACACCGAACCCACAGACATTGCCAACATTCTAGCTGACAGGTTCAGCGCAAACTTCTCCCCCCCTCCCCACCAAAAGGGCAAATATTTATCCCAGCAGAGTGCTGCCCCCCTGACATCTCAGATGCTCAGGTAAGAGCTGCCCTCTCCAAAGCAAAAAACACAGCATCAATGGGACCAGACGATGTCCTGGGCTGCGTCCTACATGAACTCCAAGAAGAGCTAAACCCAAACATAAAACTACTGTTCAATCACAGCCTTACTACAGGATATGTACCCAAAGAGTGGCGTACAGCAACAGTGGTCCCTCTCCACAAAAGTGGTGCCTCAACGAATCCTGGAAACTATCGCCCCATAAGCATGACTAGCTTGGTCTGCAAAGCTATGGAAAGGATCATCATGGACCTCATAAATAAAGATATTGGGGACCTACAGACACTGGATCCTACCCAGTTCGGCTTTGTTAAGGGCAGATCCTGCCTCTTAAACCTGGTTGATTTCTTTGAAACAGTCACCAAGGCCATTGACGAGGGGAAGGTGGTCCACACAGCCTACCTGGACCTCGCAAAAGCCTTTGATACAATACCCCATTCAGGCATTATAGATAAGCTCACCAGCTTAAATATAAACCCCTGTGTCACTAGATGGGTTGCAAACTGGCTCAAGGACAGAGCCCACATGGTTAGAATTGCTGGAGCCATGTCAGACTCCAAACCAGTTACAAGTGGCATCCCCCAAGGCTCAGTCCTGGGACATCTCTTGTTCGGTATATATTTCTCGGAGGTACAGGCCAACACGGAAGGACTGTGGCTGACTAAGTTCACAGATGACTGCAAACTGGGCACCATAATTGACTCTCCAGCCGACACAAGCATCCTCCAAAAGGGCCTCATAGAAACAGACAACTGGTGCCAGAGCCATGGCTTCAAGCTAAATGCCAAAAAGTGTATAGTCATCCCCTTTGGCAAAAACAAAGTGCCCACAAATTACCACATAGGTGGTAATCCATTAAGTACAGAAGAAGTAATTAGGGACTTGGTGGCCCAAGTTGATAGCAATCTCTCATTTGACAACCACGTGGCCAAAATGGTTAGAAAAACATTTTATATAGCACACCTAATCATGAAGTGATTCACATCTAGATCAGGGGAGGTCATCGTGCCTCTTTACTCATCCCTCATCAGGCCCATAATTGAGTACAATGCCCCTTTTGGGATGTACCTTACCAGACACCTGCAGCAACTGGAAAGACCCCAAAAGTACCTCACCAAGAGGATCATAGGGCTCAAACAGATGCCATATGCTGCCCGGTTAAAGAAACTCCAGCTCTACTCAGTGGCATACCGCCTGCTCAGAGGCGATTTCTGCCTGATGTATAAAGCCATGTCCAACCCGGAATTAATGGACATGCTGCACCTCAGAAAATCCAAATCCCATCGAGCTACGTGCTTGAGAGACTTGAACCTCAGCACTGAAATAAATAGGACATGCTGGAGGGACAGATTCATAACCCAGAGGCTCCCTTCACTCTGGAATAAAATCCCAGTCCAGGTTAGGCAGAGTCCCTCATTGACTCTCTTCAAGAGGAATCTTGATGAGTGGATGGGAGATCGTAGGTTTACCCCGGGTATCACTCCTGTGTCACTGTTAGACAGAGGCACAGTATACTAACCTCGAAAAAGGGCATAGCAAAATTAATTTAAAATGGGTGGCGAAAGCCAAACACACTCTGGCTAGGCTTATAGATGCCCTAGGGCAGATAGCCTAGTATGAACCTATGGACCTATGAATGCAAAACTGGAGGCACATGGGATGATGAGTAGAGACAAGACAGTGGCAAAGGCAGCAAATTGAGGAAATCAGAAGAATCTGAGAATTGAGATAGAAGTGAAGATAGTGTAACAGGTTAATAGCTTCAAGTAACTGGGAGAGGTGGTTGAGTAAAAGGGAAGTCTGAATGAAGAGGGCAAAGCTAGAATCAGTGCCAAAGAAGCTAAAAAGTAAGGTGTACAAAACGGTGATGTGGCCATTGCTACTGTCTGGTACAGAAACCTGGGCAGTAAAGGCAGAGCAGATGAGGAAGCTAGAAGTGATGGGAATGAAGTGCCTGAGATGGGTGGTAGGACGCACATTGTGGGAGAGATGAAAAAATGAGGACATAATAATGTAGCTCCATTTGCAGAAAAGCTTAAAAAGAGCAGATTACGGTGTTTTGGGCACATGTCCAGAAAAGCAGAGTCTAGTGAAGAAGATTTTGGACAGACAGGAAAAAGGCAAGAGGAAACAAAGACATCCAGCAAAGAGGTGGATGGATTGCATGAGAGAAGGTCTGCGACAGTCAGGCATGAGTGTTAAGGAAGGCAGGAGTGTGGCACTGAATCAGAGATGGTGACAGTTAACACGACACCCCAACCCCATGTAGAAAATGGGAGAAAGGGGGGTTGATGATGATGACGATGATGTTGTAGGGACAGGGTTTCTCCTATGGGGTCTCAGATGTATGACCCCTTTGAGGAAAAGTTTCAGATGGGGGTGAGAACAGATAGGGGGGAGCAGGTAAGGCAATCAGAGATAGCTGAAGCATTGGAATAAGAAAATCCCTGTGATATAGTCCTGACAGGTATTCTAAAACAAGGTTTATGTCTGCCTGTGAAGGACTAGTGTCTTTGCCTTTGCACCAAAGAGAAAACCTTTCCCATTTGGATAAGTATGATTTTCTGGCATTCAGTTTTCTTGCCTCTCTCAGGGTTGATAGCACTTCTGTAGAATATGTTGCAGCATTTAAGGTCAGAAACCAATCCTCTAAGCTGTCAGTTTGTGTGTGCTCAGGTAAGGGTGAATGACAGACCTCTTTATCTGGATGAGATGGTCTATCACTTGTGGAATACTTTAATATCTCACCTTGCTGAGGGTAAAGAGTACGGAGAAAGTACAGTTGTGACTCACTTACCATAACTGTAGATGTTCGAGTAGAACAATGTTGCAATTCTGATTTTTGGGTGCTCCTGCCATGCAGAAGCCCGTGACCAGCCCAATTTCCACAGACTTTGCATCATCTCTAGCTGACGAATGTCCAATGACCGACATATGAACATCAGGATATAAGAAGGGCATCTGTTGGAAGTATCTTGAGGTCTTTCTATGCAGCGAACAAGCACTCTGATGCCTGAGGACAGCACAACTTCTCCAGTTGTCTGAATCTGAGTGAAAAGGAAGAAAATCATTGGAGACAAGAAGAGGATGATGGAGATGAGAGAACTATCTGCAGAAACCTCCTCTATCTCTTTCACCCAGCAAAGGGGAAAAAAGTGGTCAGCAAACAGAGGGGTTTGGAGGGTGGGAATATGTACTGCAACACTGACCTAATAAGGTTTTTCAGGATGGCAGTAGCGAAACCTGCTCTAGCCCTGGAAACACTGCATAAGTTATACTGTTCTGTAAAGGTGAGCCATGAGTTCCATGTGGCTGTCTCTAAGATGTTCTGGGTAGGGACTCCTTTTAGGAAAGTAGTGGCAGTTGCCTCATGCCTGGTGGAGTGGACTTTAATATGCCCAGCTAGATCTCACAAGAACTTTTCCTTCAGCAACCTAACATCTTATCTCCATTCTCTCAACCTCCTTTACTCATCTCTCATTTTCAATCTCCTCCTATTCTCTCTCCTATTTATACTAGCCAAACTTGTCCACAAACTTTGTATGTAACATTGGTATTGAACTATCTATGTATTTCACCCATTGGTTTAATACTTGTCTCTTGCCACAGCCTCATCCTCAACTACTATTGTAAAACTATATTCACATTGTAAGTTAGTACTGAATATTTTCATGTTTTTTGCATATAACCTTATTTCTTATGTAATTAAATTGTATCTCACTGTGGAGCTTTTCTCCCCGGGTCTCCTCTGAAAAAGGGCCACTAGGCTCAGTTGGACTAACCCGGTCAACAAATGTAAAATAAAATAAATAAAAAATCTTTCCCATTGTGTAACATAACTTAATAAAGTTTGCTAATCATTCTGAGCACCCAGTTTACCCTCAGTGAGAGCTATGAGCAATTGTGCTGCTGTATTAGGGGGTTTTGTCCTGTGTAGATAGCACTTGATCAGCCTTTGCGCATCCAAGGAATGCAGAACTTGCTCTGCCCTGTTCTGTGGATTTGGGAAGAAGGCTGGTGGGTAGCTAGACTGGGTTTAGGGTAAGTTCTGATACTACCTTAGTAAAAAAGAATGTGTTTATGTTAAGGGTTACCCTATTCCTGTGAATGACAAGTGAAAGGTTTTTTACATATGAGGGCTTGTAGCTCTGAAACATCCTTGATCATGTGACCACTATAAGAAAAGTGGTCTTCCAGGTGAGCATCTTTAGAGAAGCAGTGGTAGCAAGTTCAAAGGGTGGAAAGGTTAGTTTCTCTTAACACATAATTTAGATCCCATGCAGGAATAGGTTCCTTCTAGGTAGTCTCAAGTGAATCACCCTTTTTAGGAAAAGCTTCATATGGGGGAGTGAGAAGACAGGTGGAGCACTGTGCAGGCAAGCTGATATGGTAAATGCACATACTTTAATGGTAAAGTAGGAAAGTCACTGCCTAAACAGGACTGACAGGTACTGCAAGACTGGGTTGATGTCTGCCTATGAAGGGTTAGGGTTGTTGCTCTGACTCCGGATGGAAAATTTCTTTTGTCAGATATGATTTTCTGGTGATGTTTTTTCTTGCTTCTTTTAGAATGGAAAGCACGTCCTTTGGACAGGAGGTATTTTTAGGTGTCAAAACCCAATATTCTAGGCTGCGGATGGAAAACCAATCCCTTGGCTTGGCTGAGGAGATTCACTTCCTGTAGTAGGGCGCAGAATCTCCCCTCACTGAGGGGCAATAGAAGGGAGAATTAGTGTTTGCTGAGCTGGAAGAGTGCCATTAGAATCAAGCTGGGACTGTCCATTTTGACTTTTATCAGTACCCTAGGGATCAGAGGCAAGGGTGGGAATGGCATTTATTTTCCAAGTTCCTGTTTCTTGAGTTCTGCAACAGAACTTCTGATGTTGATTGTTCTTTTGTGAGGCAAATAGGTCTATTGAGTGGACCCTCTACTGCAAGTTAAGTCCAGGAAGACTTCTCTCTTCAGCAACCATTTGTTGGTTCCTGAAAGATCCCTGCTTACAGCTTCTGCCAGAGTATTGTTCTGGGGTCCTTATCAATTCACCAAAAAATCAGTTCAGTGAATGACATTTTCAGTGCACTTACATCAAACTGTTAATACTGAGATTGTGGTACAGTGAGGATTGGGAAATTTGCCTTTTCCTCACTGTACTGCGATCTTAGAGTTGGTATACAATTAGTGGGGGGTGGGGGGTGCAGCCCACCACATGAGGTGAACTTGACAAATGGCATTTCCGATGAAAGACCATTCATTGAAGTGACTGTTCAATGTATTGATGCAGACCCATTGTTCTGACCTGGAATATAAGAAGCTATGAGGGTCTGCCCTATTAAACCAGAATCCAGATCTTCCTCAAAATGTTGCACAAAGGTTAAGATAGTGTTCTTTGTTTATGTCCCACATCACTGTGGTGTTGTCTGTCCAATCTGCAGGGTCCCTGGGCTAAGTTTTGCTGAAAATAATTTATGGCTAGGTAGACTGCTAATTGCCCCTTCTGGTTTACATGCAATTTTCTTTGCTGAGATGTCCAGATGCCCTGCACATTCAGGGAACCTAAGTGGGGCCCCCAAGCAATGTCTGAACTATGTGGTGACAGTCTTGTCTGCTTCTGGCAAAGAGAAAATTGCTCCTGGTTTCTGCTGTATGGTGTTTTTTCAACATAGGAGCTCCCTCTTCAGGCATAGAAGGAGAGGCAGTAGGGTTTCCAGTGGCTGGGAATGCTGTTACCAAGCATTTTTAAGAACCATTGAAGTTTTCTCATGTATAACTTTGCACATGGGATCATGAGAATGCAGGATGTCATGTATCCCAGAATCCTCAGGAATTCTCTTGCTGGGATGTTTTGTTCTGGAAGCAGGCAGGTCAGGTAGCCTGTCAGGAAAGCTATCTTGTCCTGGGGAAGGAAGGCTTTCTGCTGGGCTGAATCTATGAAGGCTCACAGAAAAAAGGATCCTTGTATGAGGAAGAGTTTGTGACTTTTGAAGATTTAAGGTAAGACCTACCTTCTGAAAGCAGTCTACAGTGATCTCCAAGGCATCTAGGGTCTCTGCTGTGGATTTTCTCTGAATGAGACAGTTGTCTAAGTAAGGGCAAATATGAAGCGATCAGAGGCACTAAGCAGTTTGTGAAAATTCTGGGAGCAGTAAACAGCCCATATGGTAAAGCAAAGAATTGAAAGTGAGAGCCTGTTGCTATAAATTATAGGTATTTACTGTGACTGCGATGGGGATATAGAGGTAAGCATCTTTTAGGTCTAGAGAGACCATGAAGGCCTCTTGGAAGATCATGGACAGTAGTTTTTGTAATGTAAGATTTTGAACTTAGGGATACTGAGAAACGTCTTATGCTTTCAGAGGTCCAAGATAGGCCTCCACGTTTTCCTTTCTTAGAACTTTATAAATCCTTGAGTAGAAGTTTTTTCCCTCTTGACTTAGAGGGACGGACTGAATAGATTCTTGGTGAATTATTTCCCAGGGGATAGGTGGTAAAAGGCTTTCCTGTTCTTTTGGTGTTTTGGGAATGCACAAGAATGGTGGGATGTTCACAAACTGGATGTAGCACCCCTTTTTCTATGATGTTAAAGACCCATTATACCCTGCTGATGGTTTTTCATTGGTTTAGAAAGAAGGAGAGTCTTAAAGCCAAAGGTTAGGGATGATGGTGGGTAGGGATATGGGAGGCTTGGGTTGAACATAATCACAGTTGTTCTCCATGCTGGGTTGGCTCTTAGTCACTGTCTGTTCTGTGTGATTGTTCTGGTTGCCATCTCCTTGTTTGTCTGGGTCTCTTACCACTGGGAGGCCTCCCCTTGTCTTGCCTATTGAGGAAAGGCCAAGGTTTTGAAGTGCAATTCCTACCATACCTAGGTGTGGGAATCAGATAAAATTCCTTTACAGTTTTTATTTGCTTTCTTTTTTTTTTATCTAGCTTCCCAAAAGTTTGTTAAGTTGGAGGTCCAAAAAGGAATTCTTTGCCTAGTGGGACATCCAGTAGTTCAGCCGTAACCTGATCAGACAGAGGATGGGTCCACAGCCATGCATGCCTGCAGATGACAGAACCTGTGGCAGCTGCTCTGCATGATTCATCTAAGGTGTCACAGCCACACTTCAAGGAGTGTCTGAAGACTTGAAAAGCTTCTCTAGCAGTCTCCTGAATTTCCTTTGATAAGAATCTATCCACAATAGATTCCACCTGAGCTAGAATTTGTCCTGGAGAGATTCAAAGTACTTTAGCATATGGAATTGGATATTCAAAGCTCTCACTGACAGGGTGGCAGAAGTACAAGTTTTTTTTTTTCTCAAATCTTTCTAATAGGCTACTTTCCCTATTATAAGGTAAGGGATGTCTGGCCCTTGGGTACACCTTTTATGGATTCAGTGGAGACTACAGAAGGGTCAGCCTTTGGATTTCTGTAAAGCTGCTTATGAAATTCAAGCATTCTGTAAAACCTGTCTAGTTTCCTAGGAGTAGGAAGTAAGGAATCAGGATGTAAAGTAATGTTTTCAAAAACATCATTTAGTATTACATATACAGGAGTAATAGCCAGTGGCCCAAGAGAAGGCAAACTTAGCAGTTCCCTATAACAGTTCTGAGCTTGTGAAAACTGTTTGCTTTCCTAGTCAAAAGCCTCCTTCATTCTATGAAGGGTATCTCCAAAGGAAAGGTCCTCGGGGGGGGGGGTGTCAACAGAGTCTGAATCTAGGTAAGTCTGTAGGGACGGGTGCCCAGAATAGGGCAACTCCTTCTCCTCCTCTGAGCTAGAGGAATCTGTATTTTCCTGAAAGGCCACCTCCTTTCTTTTGATGGGGAGGATTTAGTAGCAGAAGAGTGGGAGGGTTCTCTGATTTTCTTGAAAGCCATGAATTCCTGTGCTATTTTTAGGAGGGTTTGGGCTTTGATCTGAAAAGATGTGGGTAGGGACAAAAACAAAGAAACAGTTTTCTTTGGTTTTGGGTGCCCATTTCAGGGATGACCTGAGGCTGTGATTGTCCAAACACGACTTCAGTTAAGGCTTCAGTAGTCGAGGTAGACAGGGTTGTCACCTTTAGACCGACAATACGGACATTGAAAGCAATGGCATGCTGAGCGACCTCAGACCTGACCAATGTATGTGTAGTGGTAACATGTATAGGTTGGTTGAAGAATATGGTGACCTTCCGAGGGGTCGCTCCAGAGGGTTCAGGCCTAGGAGTTGCCAGACCAAGGGGGCTGCAAAGGCACATCTCCTTGGTCTTCAGATGACTTAGGTACTAGAGATGGAGGTTTATCAGAAGCATCAGGGTCTTCGGTCTTTTACTCTTTCCATTTCTTAGGAAAGATGTTAGCCAATGTTTCTACTTATGAATAGCATTATGAATTAAGCATAGGCTTAAAAACCTCAGCTTTGGCCGGCTAAGAACTTGTTGTATTCAACTGGACGTATAAGAGAATTTAAGTACCTTTATCTGCACTTTTTTTTTTCAAAAAATACAGTATTTAAATTGATTTTAACTGTGTGGAAAGAATATTAACTGAACTGGAAGTTTTGACTCTGCTCTTCAGTTAGTGCTGCTTGAATTTTATTATTTGTTAGTAATTGCAGGTGTGGGGGTAGCCACATTCTTTGATTTCCTGTCCTTGCCTGTTTAAGTGGTACAGTGTGAAATATTTTCTGCTTAAAAACCTCAGCTTTGGCCGGCTAAGAACTTGTTGTATTCAACTGGACGTATAAGAGAATTTAAGTACCTTTATCTGCACTTTTTTTCAAAAAAATACAGTATTTAAATTGATTTTAAATGTGTGGAAGGAATATTAACTGAACTGGAAGTTTTGACTCTGCTCTTCAGTTAGTGCTGCTTGAATGTTATTATTTGTTAGTAATTGCAGGTGTGGGGGTAGCCACATTCTTTGATTTTCTGTCCTTGCCTATTTAAGTGGTACAGTGTGAAATATTTTCTGCTTAAAAACCTCAGCTTTGGCCAGCTAAGAACTTGTTGTATTCAACTGGACATATAAGAGAATTTAAGTACCTTTATCTGCACTTTTTTTTTAAAAAAAATACAGTATTTAAATTGATTTTAAATGTGTGGAAGGAATATTAACTGAACTGGAAGTTTTGGCTCTGCTCTTCAGTTAGTGCTGTTTGAATTTTATTATTTGTTAGTAATTGCAGGTGTAGGGGTAGCCACATTCTTTGATTTCCTGTCCTTGTCTATTTAAGTGGTACAGTGTGAAATATTTTCTGCTTAAAAACCTCAGCTTTGGCCGGCTAAGAACTTGTTGTATTCAACTGGACATATAAGAGAATTTAAGTACCTTTATCTGCACTTTTTTTCAAAAAATACAGTATTTAAATTGATTTTAACTGTGTGGAAGGAATATTAACTGAACTGGAAGTTTTGACTCTGCTCTTCAGTTAGTGCTGCTTGAATTTTATTATTTGTTAGTATTTGCAGATGTGGGGGTAGCCACATTCTTTGATTTCCTGTCCTTGCCTATTTAAGTGGTACAGTGTGAAATATTTTCTGCTTAAAAACCTCAGCTTTGGCCGGCTAAGAACTTGTTGTATTCAACTGGACATATAAGAGAATTTAAGTACCTTTATCTGCACTTTTTTTCAAAAAATACAGTATTTAAATTGATTTTAACTGTGTGGAAGGAATATTAACTGAACTGGAAGTTTTGACTCTGCTCTTCAGTTAGTGCTGCTTGAATTTTATTATTTGTTAGTAATTGCAGGTGTGGGGGTAGCCACATTCTTTGATTTCCTGTACTTGCCTATTTAAGTGGTACAGTGTGAAATATTTTCTGCTTAAAAACCTCAGCTTTGGCCGGCTAAGAATTTGTTGTATTCAACTGGACGTATAAGAGAATTTAAGTACCTTTATCTGCACTTTTTTTCAAAAAATACAGTATTTAAATTGATTTTAACTGTGTGGAAGGAATATTAACTGAACTGGAAGTCTTGACTCTGCTCTTCAGTTAGTGCTGCTTGAATTTTATTATTTGTTAGTAATTGCAGGTGTGGGGGTAGCCACATTCTTTGATTTCCTGTCCTTGCCTATTTAAGTGATACAGTGTGAAATATTTTCTGTTTAAAAACTTCAGCTTTGGCCGGCTAAGAACTTGTATTCAACTGGACGTATAAGAGAATTTAAGTACCTTTATCTGCACTTTTTTTCCAAAAAATACAGTATTTAAATTGATTTTAACTGTGTGGAAGGAATATTAACTGAACTGGAAGTTTTGACTCTGCTCTTCAGTTAGTGCTGCTTGAATTTTATTATTTGTTAGTAATTGCAGGTGTGGGGGTAGCCACATTCTTTGATTTCCTGTCCTTGCCTATTTAAGTGGTACAGTGTGAAATATTTTCTGCTTAAAAACCTCAGCTTTGGCCGACTAAGAACTTGCTGTATTCAACTGGACGTATAAGAGAATTTAAGTACCTTTATCTGCACTTTTTTTTTCAAAAAAATACAGTATTTAAATTGATTTGAACAGTGTGGAAGGAATATTAACTGAACTGGAAGTTTTGACTCTGCTCTTCAGTTAGTGCTGCTTGAATGTTATTATTTGTTAGTAATTACAGGTGTGGGGGGTAGCCACATTCTTTGATTTTCTGTCCTTGCCTATTTAAGTGGTACAGTGTGAAATATTTTCTGCTTAAAAAACTCAGCTTTGGCCGACTAAGAACTTGTTGTATTCAACTGGACGTATAAGAAAATTTAAGTACCTTTATCTGCACTTTTTTTTTTTCAAAAAAATACAGTATTTAAATTGATTTTAAATGTGTGGAAGGAATATTAACTGAACTGGAAGTTTTGGCTCTGCTCTTCAGTTAGTGCTGCTTGAATTTTATTATTTGTTAGTAATTGCAGGTGTAGGGGTAGCCACATTCTTTGATTTCCTGTCCTTCTCTATTTAAGTGGTACAGGGTGAAATATTTTCTGCTTAAAAACCTCAGCTTTGGCCGGCTAAGAACTTGTTGTATTCAACTGGACATATAAGAGAATTTAAGTACCTTTATCTGCACTTTTTTTTTTTCAAAAAAATACAGTATTTAAATTGATTTTAACTGTGTGGAAGGAATATTAACTGAACTGGAAGTTTTGACTCTGCTCTTCAGTTAGTGCTGCTTGAATTTTATTATTTGTTAGTAATTGCAGGTGTGGGGGTAGCCACATTCTTTGATTTCCTGTCCTTGCCTATTTAAGTGGTACAGTGTGAAATATTTTCTGCTTAAAAACCTCAGCTTTGGCCGGCGAAGAACTTGTTGTATTCAACTGGACATATAAGAGAATTTAAGTACCTTTATCTGCACTTTTTTTTTTCAAAAAAATACAGTATTTAAATTGATTTTAACTGTGTGGAAGGAATATTAACTGAACTGGAAGTTTTGACTCTGCTCTTCAGTTAGTGCTGCTTGAATTTTATTATTTGTTAGTAATTGCAGAAATGGGGGTAGCCACATTCTTTGATTTCCTGTCCTTGCCTATTTAAGTGATACAGTGTGAAATATTTTCTGCTTAAAAACTTCAGCTTTGGCCGGCTAAGAACTTGTATTCAACTGGACGTATAAGAGAATTTAAGTACCTTTATCTGCACTTTTTTTTTTCCAAAAAATACAGTATTTAAATTGATTTTAACTGTGTGGAAGGAATATTAACTGAACTGGAAGTTTTGACTCTGCTCTTCAGTTAGTGCTGCTTGAATTTTATTATTTGTTAGTAATTGCAGGTGTGGGGGTAGCCACATTCTTTGATTTCCTGTCCTTGCCTATTTAAGTGGTACAGTGTGAAATATTTTCTGCTTAAAAACCTCAGCTATGGCCGACTAAGAACTTGCTGTATTCAACTGGACGTATAAGAGAACTTAAGTACCTTTATCTGCACTTTTTTTTTTGAAAAATACAGTATTTAAATTGATTTTAACAGTGTGGAAGGAATATTAACTGAACTGGAAGTTTTGACTCTGCTCTTCAGTTAGTGCTGCTTGAATTTTATTATTTGTTAGTAATTGCAGGTGTGGGTGTAGCCACATTCTTTGATTTCCTGTCCTTGCCTATTTAAGTGGTACAGTGTGAAATATTTTCTGCTTAAAAACCTCAGCTTTGGCCGGCTAACAACTTGTTGTACTCAACTGGACGTATAAGAGAATTTAAGTACCTTTATCTGCACTTTTTTTTTCAAAAAAATACAGTATTTAAATTGATTTTAACTGTGTGGAAGGAATATTAACTGAACTGGAAATTTTGACTCTGTTCTTCAGTTAGTGCTGCTTGAATTTTATTATTTGTTAGTAATTGCAGGTGTGGGGGTAGCCCCATTCTTTGATTTCCTGCCCTTGCCTATTTAAGTGGTACAGTATGAAATATTTTCTGCTTAAAAACCTCAGCTTTGGCCGGCTAAGAACTTGTTGTATTCAACTGGACATATAAGAGAATTTAAGTACCTTTATCTGCACTTTTTTTTTTCAAAAAAATACAGTATTTAAATTGATTTTAACTGCGTGGAAGGAATATTAACTGAACTGGAAGTTTTGACTCTGCGCTTCAGTTAGTGCTGCTTGAATTTTATTATTTGTTAGTAATTGCAGGGGTAGGGGTAGTCACATTCTTTGATTTCCTCTCCTTGCCTATTTACGTGGTACAGTGTGAAATATTTTCTGCTTAAAAACCTCAGCTTTGGCCGGCTAAGAACTTGTTGTATTCAACTGGACGTATAAGAGAATTTAAGTACCTTTATCTGCACTTTTATTTTTCAAAAAAAATACAGTATTTAAATTGATTTTAACTGTGTGGAAGGAATATTAACTGAACTGGAAGTTTTGACTCTGCTCTTCAGTTAGTGCTGCTTGAATTTTATTATTTGTTAGTAATTGCAGGTGTGGGGGTAGCCACATTCTTTGAGTTCCTGTCCTTGCCTATTTAAGTGGTACAGTGTGAAATATTTTCTGCTTAAAAACCTCAGCTTTGGCCGGATAAGAACTTGTTGTATTCAACTGGACGTATAAGAGAATTTAAGTACCTTTATCTGCACTTTTATTTTCAATAAAATACAGTATTTAAATTGATTTTAACTGTGTGGAAGGAATATTAACTGAACTGGAAGTTTTGACTCTGCTCTTCAGTTAGTGCTGCTTGAATTTTATTATTTGTTAGTAATTGCAGGTGTGGGGGTAGCCACATTCTTTGATTTTCTGTCCTTGCCTATTTAAGTGGTACAGTGTGAAATATTTTCTGCTTAAAAACCTCAGCTTTGGCCGACTAAGAACTTGTTGTATTCAACTGGACGTATAAGAGAATTTAAGAACCTTTATCTGCACTTTTTTTTTTCAAAGAAATACAGTATTTAAATTGATTTTAAATGTGTGGAAGGAATATTAACTGAACTGGAAGTTTTGGCTCTGCTCTTCAGTTAGTGCTGCTTCAATTTTATTATTTGTTAGTAATTGCAGGTGTAGGGGTAGCCACATTCCTTGATTTCCTGTCCTTGCCTATTTAAGTGGTACAGTGTGAAATATTTTCTGCTTAAAAACCTCAGCTTTGGCCGGCTATGAACTTGTTGTATTCAACTGGACATATAAGAGAATTTAAGTACCTTTATCTGCACTTTTTTTTTCAAAAAAATGCAGTATTTAAATTGATTTTAACTGTGTGGAAGGAATATTAACTGAACTGGAAGTTTTGACTCTGCTCTTCAGTTAGTGCTGCTTGAATTTTATTATTTGTTAGTAATTGCAGGTGTGCGGGTAGCCACATTCTTTGATTTCCTGTCCTTGCCTATTTAAGTGATACAGTGTGAAATATTTTCTGCTTAAAAACCTCAGCTTTGGCCGGCTAAGACCTTGTATTCAACTGGACGTATAAGAGAATTTAAGTACCTTTATCTGCACTTTTTTTTTCAAAAAAAATACAGTATTTAAATTGATTTTAACTGTGTGGAAGAAATATTAACTGAACTGGAAGTTTTGACTCTGCTCTTCAGTTAGTGCTGCTTGAATTTTATTATTTGTTAGTAATTGCAGGTGTGGAGGTAGCCACATTCTTTGATTTCCTGTCCTTGCCTATTTAAGTGGTACAGTGTAAAATATTTTCTGCTTAAAAACCTCAGCTTTAGCCGGCTAAGAACTTGTTGTATTCAACTGGACGTATAAGAGAATTTAAGTACCTTTATCTGCCCTTTTTTTCAAAAAAATACAGTATTTAAATTGATTTTAACTGTGTGGAAGGAATATTAACTGAACTGGAAGTTTTGACTCTGCTCTTCAGTTAGTGCTGCTTGATTTTTATTATTTGTTAGTAATTGCAGGTGTGGGGGTAGCCACATTCTTTGATTTCCTGTTCTTGCCTATTTAAGTGGTACAGTGTGAAATATTTTCTGCTTAAAAACCTCAGCTTTGGCCAGCTAAGAACTTGTTGTTTGGGTAAAATTCCAACCTGGATTTAATTAAAAATAAGAGAATTTTTTTTAGGTGCCTTTTTTTTTTCTTTTCCCCTTTTTTTCAAAAAAATTTTTACCCGTAAATTTTAAACTGGATATATAGAGAA